>NC_069499.1:100694613-100874464 GCF_027579735.1 Bombina bombina | reverse complement strand
AAAGAGGTGGGAGAGAGCAAAAGAGAGGGGAGAGAGAGAGAGCAAAAGAGGGGGGGGGAGAGCAAAAGAGGAGAGAGCAAAAGAGGAGAGAGAGCAAAAGATCGGAGAGAGAGAGAAAAAGAAAAGAGAGAGAAAAAGAGAGGGGAGAGAGAGCAAAACAGGGTGAGAGAGTGCAAAAGAGGGGGAGAGAGAGCAAAAGAGGGGAGAGAGAGAGCAAAAGAGAGGGGAGAGAGAGAAAAAGAGGGGGGTTAAGCAAAAGAGAAGGGAGAGAGAGCAAAAGAGGGGGGAGAGAGAGCAAAAGAGAGGGAGGAGAAAGAGCAAAAGAGGGGGGAGAGAGAGCAAAAGAGGGGAGAGAGAGAGCAAAAGAGGAGAGAGAGAGAGAGCAAAAGATGGGAGAGAGAGAGCAAAAGAGAAGAGAGAGAGAAAAAGAGAGGGGAGAGAGAGCAAAACAGGGTGCGAGAGTGCAAAAGAGGGGGAGAGAGAGCAAAAGAGGGGAGAGAGAGAGCAAAAGAGAGGGGAGAGAGAGCAAAAGAGGGGAGATTGAGCAAAAGAGAAGGGAGAGAAAGCAAAAGAGGGGGGAGAGAGAGCAAAAGAGAGGGGGGAGAGAGAACAAAAGAGAGAGGAGAGAGAGCAAAAGAGGGGAGAGAGAGAGCAAAAGAGGAGAGAGAGAGAGAGAGAGAGAGAGAAAGAGAGAGAAAGAGAGAGAAAGAGAGAGCAAAAGAGGGGAGAGAGAGAGCAAAAGAGAAAAGAGAGAGAGAGAGAAAAAGATAGGGGAGAGAGAGCAAAAGAGGATGAGAGAGAGCAAAAGAGAGGGAGATAAAGCAAAAGAGGGGAGAGAGAGAGCAAAAGAGGGGGAGAGAGAGCAAAAGAGAGGGGTAGAGAGAGCAAAAGAGAGGGATGAGAGAGCAAAAGAGGGGAGAGAGAGAGCAAAAGAGAGGGGGGAGAAAGAGCAAAAGAGGGGGGAGAAAGAGCAAAAGAGGGGGGAGAGAGAGCAAAAGAGGGGAGAGAGAGAGCAAAAGAGGAGAGAGAGAGAGCAAAAGATGGGAGAGAGAGAGCAAAAGAGAAGAGAGACAGAGAAAAAGAGAGGGGAGAGAGAGCAAAACAGGGTGCGAGAGTGCAAAAGAGGGGGAGAGAGAGAGCAAAAGAGGGGAGAGAGAGAGCAAAAGAGAGGGGAGAGAGAGCAAAAGAGGGGGGATTGAGCAAAAGAGAAGGGAGAGAGAGCAAAAGAGGGGGGAGAGAGAGCAAAAGAGGGGGGGGGAGAGAGAACAAAAGAGAGAGGAGAGAGAGCAAAAGAGGGGAGAGAGAGAGCAAAAGAGGAGAGAGAGAGAGAGAAAGAGAGAGAAAGAGAGAGCAAAAGAGGGGAGAGAGAGAGCAAAAGAGAAAAGAGAGAGAGAGAAAAAAGATAGGGGAGAGAGAGCAAAAGAGGATGAGAGAGAGCAAAAGAGAGGGAGATAAAGCAAAAGAGGGGAGAGAGAGAGCAAAAGAGGGGGGAGAGAGAGCAAAAGAGGGGGAGAGAGAGCAAAAGAGAGGGGTAGAGAGAGCAAAAGAGAGGGATGAGAAAGTGCATAAGTGAAGGGGAGAGAGCAAAAGAGAGGGGAGATAGAGCAAAAGAGGGGGGAGAGAGTGCAAAAGAGGGGGAGAGAGCAAAAGAAATGGGAGAGAGAGAAAAAGAGGGGGGATTGAGCAAAAGAGAAGGGAGAGAGAGCAAAAGAGGGGGGGGAGAGCAAAAGAGAGGGGGGAGAGAGAACAAAAGAGAGAGGAGAGAGAGCAAAAGAGGGGAGAGAGAGAGCAAAAGAGGAGGGAGAGAGAGAGAGAGAGAGAGAAAGAGAGAGAAAGAGAGAGCAAAAGAGGGAAGAGAGAGAGCAAAAGAGAAAAGAGAGAGAGAAAAAAAGATAGGGGAGAGAGAGCAAAAGAGGATGAGAGAGAGCAAAAGAGAGGGAGATAAAGCAAAAGAGGGGAGAGAGAGCAAAAGAGGGGGAGAGAGAGCAAAAGAGGGGGAGAGAGGGCAAAAGAGAGGGGTAGAGAGAGCAAAAGAGGTGGGATAGAGCAAAAGAGAGGGGAGAGAGAGAGCAAAGAGGGGGGGAGAGAGAAAAAGAGAGGGGAGAGAGAGCAAAACAGGGTGCGAGAGTGCAAAAGAGGGGGAGAGAGAGCAATAGAGGGGAGAGAGAGAGCAAAAGAGAGGGGAGAGAGAGCAAAAGAGGGGGGATTGAGCAAAAGAGAAGGGAGAGAGAGCAAAAGAGGGGGGAGAGAGAGCCGCTAGCAGGAGGTGGCAATCAACCCGATTGTATTTGATCGGGTTGATTTCTGGGGATGTCTTTTAACCGCTGCTTCCTAACTTGTGTTTCCGGCAAGCCATGAGCACAAAGGAGGGGGGAGAGTTGCAAAAGAGATGGGGGGGGAGAGCAAAAGAGAGGGGAAGAAAGAGCAAAAGAGGTGGGAGAGAGCAAAAGAGAGGGGAGAGAGAGAGAGAGCAAAAGAGGGGGGGAGAGAGAGCAAAAGAGGAGAGAGAGCAAAAGAAAAGAGAGAGAAAAAGAGAGGGGAGAGAGAGCAAAACAGGGTGAGAGAGTGCAAAAGAGGGGGAGAGAGAGCAAAAGAGGGGAGAGATAGAGCAAAAGAGAGGGGAGAGAGAGCAAAAGAGGGGGGAGAAAGAGCAAAAGAGGGGGGAGAGAGAGCAAAAGAGGAGAGAGAGAGAGCAAAAGATGGGAGAGAGACAGCAAAAGAGGAGAGAGAGAAAAAGAGAGGGGAGAGAGAGCAAAACAGGGTGCGAGAGTGCAAAAGAGGGGGAGAGAGAGCAAAAGAGGGGAGAGAGAGAGCAAAAGAGAGGGGAGAGAGAGCAAAAGAGGGGGGATTGAGCAAAAGAGAAGGGAGAGAGAGCAAAAGAGGGGAGAGAGAGAGCAAAAGAGGAGAGAGAGAGAGAGAGAGAGAGAGAGAGAGAGAGAGAGAGAGAGAGAGAGAGAGAGAGAGAGAGAGAGAGAGAGAGAGAGAGAGAGAGAGAGAGAGAGAGAGAGAGAGAGAGAGAAAGAGAGAGAAAGAGAGAGCAAAAGAGGGGAGAGAGAGAGCAAAAGAGAAAAGAGAGAGAGAGAAAAAAAGATAGGGGAGAGAGAGCAAAAGAGGATGAGAGAGAGCAAAAGAGAGGGAGATAAAGCAAAAGAGGGGAGAGAGAGAGCAAAAGAGGGGGAGAGAGAGCAAAAGAGGGGGAGAGAGAGCAAAAGAGAGGGGTAGAGAGAGCAAAAGAGAGGGATGAGAAAGTGCATAAGTGAAGGGGAGAGAGCAAAAGAGAGGGGAGAGAGAGCAAAAGAGGGGGGGGAGAGAGTGCAAAAGAGGGGGAGAGAGCAAAAGAGATGGGAGAGAGAGAAAAAGAGGGGGGATTGAGCAAAACAGAAGGGAGAGAGAGCAAAAGAGGGGGGGAGAGAGCAAAAGAGAGGGGGGAGAAAGAACAAAAGAGAGAGGAGAGAGAGCAAAAGAGGGGAGAGAGAGAGCAAAAGAGGAGAGAGAAAGAGAGAGAGAGAAAGAGAGAGAAAGAGAGAGCAAAAGAGGGAAGAGAGAGAGAAAAAGATAGGGGAGAGAGAGCAAAAGAGGATGAGAGAGAGCAAAAGAGAGGGAGATAAAGCAAAAGGGGGGAGAGAGAGAGCAAAAGACGGGGAGAGAGAGCAAAAGAGGGGGAGAGAGGGCAAAAGAGAGGGGTAGAGAGAGCAAAAGAGAGGGATGAGAAAGTGCAAAAGTGAAGGGGAGAGAGCAAAAGAGAGGGGAGAGAGAGCAAAAGAGGGGGGAGAGAGTGCAAAAGAGGGGGAGAGAGCAAAAGAGATGGGAGAGAGAGAAAAAGAGGGGGGAGAGAGAAAAAAAGAGAGGGGAGAGAGCAAAAGAGAGGGGGAGAGAGCAAAAGAGAGGGGAGAGAGAGCAAAAGAGGGGTAATAGTGAGCAAAAGAGGGGGGGAGAGAGAGAGCAAAAGAGAGGGGAGAGAGAGCAAAAGAGAGGAGAGAGAGAGTAGAAGAGGGGGGAGAGGGAGAGCAAAAGAGAGGGGAGAGAGAGAGCAAAAGAGATGCAGGAGAGAGTGCAAAAGAAAGGGAGGAGAGAGTGAAAGAGAGGGGAGAGAAAGCAAAAGAGGAAGGAGAGAGAGCAAAAGAGGGAGAGAGAGAGCAAAAGAGAAGGGGAGAGAGAACAAAAGAGAGGGGAGAGAGAGCAAAAGAGAGGGGAGAGAGAGCAAAAGAGGGGGGAGAGAGTGCAAAAGAGGGGGAGAGAGCAAAAGAGATGGGGAGAGAGAGAAAAAGAGGGGGGAGAGAGAAAAAAAGAGAGGGGAGAGAGCAAAAGAGAGGGGGGAGAGAGCAAAAGAGAGGGGAGAGAGAGCAAAAGAGGGGTAATAGTGAGCAAAAGAGGGGGAGAGAGAGAGAGCAAAAGAGAGGGGAGAGAGAGCAAAAGAGAGGAGAGAGAGAGTAGAAGAGGGGGGAGAGGGAGAGCAAAAGAGAGGGGAGAGAGAGAGCAAAAGAGATGCAGGAGAGAGTGCAAAAGAAAGGGAGGAGAGAGTGAAAGAGAGGGGAGAGAAAGCAAAAGAGGAAGGAGAGAGAGCAAAAGAGGGAGAGAGAGAGCAAAAGAGAAGGGGAGAGAGAACAAAAGAGAGGGGAGAGAGAGCACAAGAGAGGAGAGAGAGCAAAAGAGGGGGGAGAGAGCAAAAATAGGAGAGAGAGAGAGCAAAAGAGTGGCGAAGAGAGAGAAAAAGAGGGGGGAAGAGAGAGCAAAAGAGCGAGGGAGAGAGAGCAAAAGAGAGAGGGAGAAAGAGAGCAAAATAGAGGGGAGAGAGAGCAACAGAGAAGGGAGAGGACAAAAAATGGGGGAGAGAGAGCAAAAGAGAGTGGGAGAGAAAGAGAGAGAGAGCAAATGAGAGGGAAAGAGAGAGAGCAAAATAGAGGGGGAGAGAGAGCAAAAGAGAGGGGGAGAAGAGAGAGCAAAAGAGAGTGCGGGGGAGAAAGAGCAAAAGAGAGGGGGATAGAGAGCAAAAGAGAGGGGGATAGAGAGAGAGCAAAAGAGAGGGGGAAAGAAAGAGAGCAAAAGAGAAGGGGAGAGAGAGAGTAAAAGAGAGGGGGGAGAGTGAGAGAGCAAAAGAAAAGGGGAGAGAGAAAGTTGTACTGCAAAAAATGGCCTGCTGTACTGCAAAAAATGGCCTGTGTACACTGCTTTAGGACTAGTGTTTTAATAATAAAATGTTTTAACATTCATCTGAGTTCACTTCTATCTGCTCCTACTGGAGTCTCCCATAGCTTTTATATCTAGAGCTTGATGTGAAGCTCTGCAGTATGTGAGTATACAACTTACATGTGAATTAACCCTGTAGTCTCACAGGACTTCACCATTGGCAGCATTGATCTGTTTTATTTGAGGTTAACCCTTGGAGTTCTACTGCAGCATTCATTTCCACTGATAAGTAATCCCTGGGATCACTTATGCACAGTTGGAGTTGGGATTTAAGGGGCAAAATATCATTGTGCGAGCGGACATGATCCGATATTGCGGATCATGTCCGCTGCACATCAATAAATGCCGACAGCATATGTTCTCTATTGTAAAATAGAATTCTGTCAATTCAAAGCTTGAGAGCCTGAGAAATTATCCTATGTGCACTAATAAATTATCTATACATTTCTTGTTGTACACCCATGTACCATTTTAAGTATAAAAAAAAATAAAGATAAAAAAAGAAAGTTGACACATTAAATTTACTTGGTCTAATTTTTATTAATTAGTAACCATGGAGAATTCCCAATAAGAGGTAGAGATAAGAAGGATGACAATACAAGATGGTTTCTCAGGGGCGGGACATATTGGCACAGAGGAGTGGCAGAAGAGGCAGAGCCCTGGCTGGTACACGTAGCTCTGGTAGATATAAGAGAGGGGCTCTGATGTAAACAATTTAGCTTCAGTTGTTCTTTCAGCTAAAGAACTCTTCCTCCTCCCTTAGTTCTTCCTCTCGCCGTCTCTGTACTTCTAGGTCTTTATTGATCCAAAACTCCAAAAGTTTCCATTTTACTTCTTGTGTGCTGTCTGTCTGCACTGCTTTCTCTTTGGTTTCAATTGGAGCTATTTTACAACAGAAATTAAAAAAGAATTACAAATTAGGAAATCTTACTCTTATAACATTATGTATCTTATGGAGGACTATAAATAGCAATTTTATACATTTCCCCATATTTATTCATATATCATATCACCCATTCATGTTATATAAATGATCATTTGTCCCTTTTATCCCCTCATGGGATATTGCTATGTTTGATATTAACCAGTATTAAAGCACATTTAATCTGTCTTGTATTTTATTCTGATACAGATAGCAATATGACATCTATATCTGTGAGTTCTACCAGACCAGTACAATTCACAATGCGAAAGCTTAACTGTGATCGTTGCTATATAAATATAAAATGTGTTACTTACTTTTGTATTAATATAGTATAACACTAATGAGAATGAATTGCCTACCTAGGGTTAGGTTTATATCATTTATTCTCCATTGTGTGTAAAGTGAGACTTTTTATTTACTATTAGTTGAGGGGATCTCGAGTGATTCATTAAGTATTGTGAGGATTATTCCTGTCTTAACTAAAATTTGTTCTACATAATTGATTTTATCAAAGAGTTATTGTCAAAATTTAAACTTTTACAATTCACCCTATTTAATGGTAGTTTTAATGTTTGTTGCACTTTTACATATTTATAACTTGCCCCAAGGCCCAAAATAATCCCCTATATATTACATTAAACAAAAGCAACCTTCATTATAACTTCTAACCTGCCCTCTCTCTTTCTTTTACCCTCTCACTGGTTTTTCTTACTAATGTCCTTATCTATTCATTAACCCCTTTACACAGTTTCCTATTTCCTACTATTCTATTTCCTGTTCTTTCCCAGGTGCTTTATTATTATTATTTTTTTTAATTTATGTTTATTTCTGTTGTCCTTTCTCACCTTCTCCTGAGTTTTCATCCTTCTTCTTCTGCACCTTCACCTCCTTCTCTCCTATCACTTCCTCCTCGTCTTCCTCCTTCTGTTCCACCTCCTTTTTCTCCTTCTTTTCTTTCTTTGTTTTCTTTTTTATCTTCTCCTTTTTCAGAGAAGCTACAAAATAAAAATAAAATGAAATGACATATTCTTGTATATTCTTGTATTAGCCTATTGTGCTAACCCCTAGTCTTGTGCCATACAGTCTCCCCTATAACCTTCCATATTTCATCCTTACTAATGAGTTACATTTCCCCTCATATAAACAGCATGTAAGTTCTGTTACCTTTCCTGATGACGGGGCTGATGTTTGGCTGCTCCTCATCAGGAAGTTTAGATTTTCTAAAAACAGGAAAAACAATATTAAAATGATATTTTTGTCATAACATACTTAGTCATTAACCTGATGAGTTTATATAAAAGGGAAATCATTGTAAAAGATAACAACACAGAGCTCCACACCAGGACTGCACCACAAAACACAGAACAGTTGGGAGCTCTGTATTTAATTTGTATGTAAAACTTACCGGATGCTCTTCCTAAGCGCCCATCCTCCAATTATAATAATTACGAGGGCAAAGACTCCCACACCAGCAAATACGTATACTGTAAAGAAACAGCAGGTAAAACATAATTATTAATAGACTTTACCAGTATTGAGATCATTATTAAGTACAATTAAATAAACGTGGCACATTATATCTTCTACCTTTAGCAGGCCATGTGTTTAACAAGTGTTGTGTTATTAAATGACACCTATGTATCAAGCTGTTTGTGAGGTAATGATGACATCATATGAATTAGAATCTGTAAATGACTGCAGTGACTGACAGAAGTAATAGTTAAAGGGTCACTGAAGTATTATCTGCCAGATAGTATATTAATATAACTGTAGTATATTTTACAGGGCACATAACTAGATGTGTATGAGAGTTATTCTACAATTTTATTTTAATAAAAGCAATTTTTTATTCGCTTACCTGATTTATTCAGTCCAGCCAGAAATCCTGTAAAAAAAGAATAATAAAAGTTAGAAGTATATAAAATAAATGCTTGTTATTCAGATTTTTTTATAATTATTATCAAACTCTCTAAATCTAACACAATTATTAAATAATGCATTTAAACTATACAGCCTGTAAACACAGAATGCATCATTAGACTGACTAGTGTTATATCCTTACCATTTGCTAATGCAGTCTTGAATGCCTCACTATTCATTGGTCCCAGAGTCATCCCTATGTACAAAGACAAAATAAAAGAACTATTTTTGCTGTTGTTCTAACATCACACAATTAATGTCCTACATAACTATATAAGTAAATAGTGCACATGCGCAAGGATCTTTGTGAAATGCCTTATCAGTTGATACACAAGTAGATAATGATGACATCCAAGCCAAGTTATGTGACATCCCTGATTTATTTTTATGTCTGTGACACCTCAAGAACAATATAAATACAACACAATAATAAAACAACTCTTATGATCTGCAGTCTGTGTAACCAGTAGATAAAGGTGATGTATTGAGTTTATAATCCAAGAAAACATAATGGGTTCAATCACAATCGTGTAGAAAAATGTATGAAATTACACATCTAAAAACGTCCCAACAGACTTCAATGATGGTTTTCTGTATAAAGATATTATATACATTTTGCTAAAGGTTTGTAATTGACCCCCATAATAGTTAATTAACCCTCTGTAGCAAGGAGACACATCAGACAGTACAGCCTACAGGAAGAGATTATCTATAACACACTGAAGTCATTAATGAGGAAGAATATATACTTTACCTTGCGGGGTGCTCACAGGTGTACCCAAGACAGTTTGGAATATATAAAGAAATATATAAATCGCCAAGTAGAAACAAGCCATGTTAGCTGTAGTCCACTCTCACAGAAAATGAATGTGCTGACTGGCTGCAGCTGAGGTATAATAGTGAGTGATGTCACTGTTGTATTGTGTGAAGTTGTGATATTGTGACATCATTTCCTTTGGCAACATCTGACCAAACAGATTTACCCACTGATAATTATGAATCTGTTTTTTATAATAGCATAGGGTTTTGTAATCCCTTGTTCTGTAAAATGATATTAATATGTCAAGGAATATTATCTATATTTTATTATAGTGTATAATTTTATAATTTTTATCATAATACATAAGCTACAATACATTGTGATGCTAAGTATCTATACACTGGTAATAATCAAATTATCATAAAACAAGCTATTGAGCTGTTGTTTGTTCCTTAGAGAGCACTTCTTTTTCTGTTTTGTATTTCGGGCTGGACTGACCTTGTTAGGCGGGATCAGTCTGATATACTTCACAAAAGTTCTCCTCTGTGAAAAGCACAATTGGGCTAAAAGAGGCTGCTCCTAGGTTGTAAATCGCCATACAATAAGTTATTGAGCGCTTATAGAGAGCGCTTCTCTTTCTGTATGTATTAATAATCACATTATCCTCAGCTTCTATAAAATGGTAACAAAAATACTGCCCTCTGAATTGATACTGAGGGCCCTGTTTAGTAAACTGTGGGTAGAAAGATTCCCAAGTAGGGTAACATGTCCGCCTGCATACACAGGGAGAGAAGCATCATTAACTGCTGGAATTTATCATTGCACAAACAATGTCTTGTACATCAAGGGCCACTGCTCTCATACAACCAATTTCATGAGAGGAAGGCTTGTCAATCATGTGTTTTTGTAATGTTTTCAGTCTGTCACAGGTTAGAAAGCAACATTATAAACAAGGATGGTTCATGGGGGCTGTGTTGGATCTCAGGGCCCTGAACAACTCCTTATCTTCAAGTTCAAGATTAAGGGGTCGATTTATCATGGCCTGAATGGGGCCAAATACCCCTGTTTCCGCAAGAGCCTTCAGGCTCGCCAGAAACACGAGGCATCAAGCTCCATTCAGAGCTTGATAATTCGGCCCCTAGGTGTCTTCTGCTTCTAATCAATCTAATAACACAGGATATATATCTTCTGTGACTAGATCTTATGGATGCTTATTTCACATCCCCATAGCAAATGCAGTTCTTGGCTTTTCAGCAGCAAGTTAGCATTTCCAGTCTGCTGTCCTTCCATTTGGTTTTTGTATAATTTACAAATTAGAGAGACAAGTATAACCTAACCCATATATGGCAAAATCCTTGGCTACAGCAGTCTTTAGTACTGGCTAACTGGCGGCCTAAGGGCTACATGCGCTCCTCTACACTTACTTTTGCAGCTCCAGGGAAAAATCAGAAATAACAATGACCCACTGATAGCTCAGGGTGCGCTATATCAGTATTGCAGGCCCATGCTAAGACTAGCGCACAATCTGGTATTACAGGTCCACGGTAAAAAATAATTACCATGTTTAGCATGGCCAAAATCTCTTTAGCGTACCATATACTTTCAATGTATAGAAAGGTCGTGATAAACATCCCTCATATTACAAATTGTAACTTATTTGGTAGGCTTGAGCTCAAAAATTAGTGAGACTTTAGACCTAATGTAAAGTGTCAGGGCTAGAATAAAAGTATAAAAAACATCTACGTATATATTAAATATAAAGTTTATGTTTGCTATTGAAATAAATGTATTAAAAAGTGTTTTAAAGGGATATGGTATATAACTGACTGTTTGACATATCTACTGTATGTATTTATATATAACTATATATACATAAATATATATTGTGCTCACTCCTGTGGAGTTATTATGAGTCAGCACTGATTGGGTAAAATGCAAGTCTATCAAAAGAACTTAAATTAGGGGGCTGTCAGAAGATGCTTAGATACAAGGTAATCACAAAGGTAAAAAGTATATTAAGTAACAGTGTTGGTTAAACAAAACTGGTGAATGGATAATAAAGGGATTATCTATCTTTTTAAACAATACAAATTCTGGAGTAGACCTTTAAAGGGACATTAAACACTTTGGGATTGTAGTATAAAATGTTAATTATTTGTAATTAAAAAAACCTTTGCAATATATTTGTGTGTAATTAATATTTTCATATCATCTTTAGTAATTTTATAATTAAATTTTTTTTTAAATGTTCAAACACTTCACTGCAATCATAAATTAACATTCTCATACCCTGGCTCCTCCCTGGAATTACCAAGCCACGCCCACAGACTGCCCAACAATACAAAGACACTTGTGACTCCTACTTCTGCATCTCCAGAAACATCTTGACTTTGCAACCCTGTCCGATTACTAAAATCTAGGGAGATATTGTACAAGCTTAAAAATTGATTTGAGCAATATTTCTAACTTTGTATTTAATGGTAATTAACATGTTAACTGAGTATCAACAAACACTTTAATACTGAAAATCAAAGAAGTCAGGGTTGTTGAATCTGAGAAGTTCAAACATTTTTTTCTAGTGAATTGTTTATTTGTAACCTATAGGTGGTGATGTTGTCACACAGATACATTTGAAAAGCTTGGCCATAAATCTTCAACTTTTGCAAAAATAAACTTTATCTTCCCTTCTGAAAAAGGGAAAATAATATTGAATGACCTGTTATGTCTACAACACTGATAGAGAAATCCAGTAGCCAAAAGGTTGAGCGTTAGAGATGATTTAGTGTGCTGTGAAGCTGTATTACAAAAATGTTACTGTCAGAATTTGGTTAAAGGGACCGTCCACAATAGAATTGTTATTGTTTTAAAAGATAGATAATCCCTTTATTACCCATTCCCCAGCTTTGCACAACCAACACAGTTATATTAATATACATTTTACCTCTGTGATTACTTTGTATCTAAGCATCTTCTGACAGCCCCCTGATCACATGACTTTGTATTTATTATCTATTGACTTGCAATTAGTACTGTTATGCTAACTCTTAAATAACTCCTCGGGCATGAACACAATGTTATCTATATGGCCCACATGAACTAGCAGTCTCCTGTTGTTAAAAGCAAGTACTAAAGCATGTGATTAAGAGGCTGTCAATATAGAGCCTTTGAAACGGGCAGAAATTTAGAGGTTTAAATGTTAAGTATATTAATATAACAATGTTTTGAGTGCAAAGCGGGGGAATGGGTAGTAAGGGCATTATCTATCTTTTTTAAACAATAACAATGTTTGTGTAGACTGCGCCTTTAAAGGTAAATAAAACCCAATGTTTTTCTTTCATGATTCAGAAAGAGCATGTGGGTTTTAAACAACGTTTTCTTTGTTTTCTTGGTATCTTTTGTTGAACAGCAGGGGCGTAAGCTTAGTAGCTGTCCCATTTCTGGAGCATTATATGGCAGCAGTTTTGCAAGAATGTTATACATTTGCCAGAGCACTAGAGGGCAGCACTATTTCCTGCCATGCAGCGCTCCAGATGCCAACCTCGATATCTATTTCACACAGAATATCATGGGAACAAAGCTCATTTGATAATAGAAAGACATTGGAAACTCTTTTAAAAACGGTCTGCTCTGTCTGATTCCCAAAAGAAAATGTTTAAGTTTCATATCCCTTTAACTGGAGGTTGATTACGTTTAGATAGGAACATACAAAGAAACGCTGGTTTTCAATTGACTTTCAACTTGATTACGCGTTTTGCACTAAACAGAGTGCTAAACTAGAGCAAAAAGGTTTTGTTATTTCACACTCATAGCGCTGCCATTACGAGTTACTGAAAAGCCTCCTTGTGCGTGCGATATGGTGGCGATAAGCCACGTACCTCACAAAATCCAAGGGCTGATTTCACGTGCTCGTGCAGGCTTTCCCCCATAGACAACAATGGGGAGAGAGTGTTAGAAAAAACACCTGAAGTGCGGAATGAAAAATCTCCATAACGCAAACCCCATTGATAAAATGCTTGCGTTACAGCTATACTGACACGACTCGCAATAGCTGCATTACTGCCACTACGCTTAAATTGCCATTTTTTCAGCGTTAAAAGCCGTAATGTAAAACTTGTAATCTAGGTGTTTGTGAGTTATGAAAATGTAAATATGTGACATTTTTCCATCACGTCATTCCTGTGTTGAAATTCACAGGTTAAAAACACACTACAGGTGATATATAGTAATCTGTTAGAGCACATACAGATAAAAAGCCTTGTAGCTCATATAGGGCCAGGTTACAAGTGGTGCACTATTTAGCGCTTTTGCTCATGAGCAGACACCTCCAGAAGTAAACTTTTAACGCATGCGGGTTAGCACACATATTCCAAGTTGAAAGTAAATGATTTGTGCGTGAGTGAAAGCCGACTTGCGCTAACTTCAAGACTTAGGCCTCTATTTTTCAAGCCGTCAACCGCAAATACGCTGGAACTCCGCAACGTATTTGTGGTGAGGCTGATTTGCCATAGTTATCAAGCCCTACAGACCGGCAAAAGTAGAATTTAGTGACGTAACATACGATCCGCCGGACTCAGTCCGACACAGATCGATGGTTACGTCACTCCAGATGTTCCGAATGCAAGTTCGGCACAATCTGACTACTTTTGTAAGTTATCAAAGAACAACCAGGTACGCTCGACCACTATTCCGGCCCAGCATACCTGGTTTTCAATCCGCCGCCCTGGAGGCGGCGGATCCCATAGGAATCAATGGGAGTCTGACAGCAGCGAAAGCTTATGTTCGCTGCTGCCCGATATCCCATTGATTCCTATGGGAAATGTCTGCACCTAACACATTAACATGTACCCCGAGTCTAAACACCACTAATCTCCCCCCCCTACACCGCCGCCACCTACATTATACTTATTAACCCCTAAACCGCCGCTCCCAGACCCTGCTGCAACTAAAGGTATTAACCCCTAAACCGCCGCTCCCGGATCCCCCCGTCGCAACTAAATAAAGGTATTAACCCCTAAACCGCCACCCACGGAGCCGCCACAACTAAATAAAGGTATTAACCCCTAAACCACCGCTCACGGACCCGCCGCCACCTACATTATACATATAAACCCCTATCCTGCCCCCCCCCCTACACTGCCGCCCCCTACATTAAACTAATTAACCCCTATCCTGCCCCCCCTACACCTCTGCCACTACATTAAAGTTATTAAACCCTAAACCTAAGTCTAACCCTAACCCCCCTAACTTAAATATAATTTAAATAAATCTAAATAAAATTACTATCATTAACTAAATTATTCCTATTTAAAACTAAATACTTACCTATAAAATAAACCCTAAGATAGCTACAATATAACTAATAGCTACATTGTAGCTAGCTTAGGGTTTATTTTTATTTTACAGTCAACTTTGTATTTATTTTAACTAGGTACAATAGTTATTAAATAGTTAATAACTATTTAATAACTCCCTACCTAAAATAAATACAAAATTACCTGTAAAATAAATCCTAACCTATGTTACAATTACACCTAACACTATACTATAATTAAATAAATTAAATTAATTAAATACAATTACCTACAATTAAATAAAATTAACTAAAATTAACTAAAGTTAAAAAAAAAAAAAACAACACTAAATTTCAGGAAAAAAAATTACAAGAATTTTAAACTAATTACACCTAATCTAATTCCCCTAATAAAATAAAAAATCCCCCCAAAATAATAAAATTCCCTACCCTAAACTAAATTACAAATAGCCCTTAAAAGGGCCTTTTGCGGGGCATTGCTCCAAAGTAATCAGCTCTTTTACCTGAAAAAAAGAAATACAACCCCCCCAACATTAAAACCCACCACCCACACACCCAACCCTACTCTAAAACCCACCCAAACCCCCCTTAAAAAAACCTAACACTACCCCCTTGAAGATCACCCTACCTTGAGCCGTCTTCAACCAGCCGGGCAGAAGTCTTCATCCGATCCGGCCAGAAGTCTTCATCGAATCCGGGCAGAAGAGGTCCTCCAAGCGGCAGAAGTCTTCATCCAAGCGGCATCTTCTATCTTCTTCCATCCGTCGAGGAGCGGCACCATCTTGAAGACATCCGACGCGGAACATCCATCGATCCCGACGACTAAACGACGAATGACGGTTCCTTTAAATGACGTCATCCAAGATGGCATCCCTTGAATTCCGATTGGCTGATAGGATTCTATCAGCCAATCGGAATTAAGGTAGGAAAAATCTGATTGGCTGATGCAATAAGCCAATTGGATTGAAGTTCAATCCGATTGGCTGATCCAATCAGCCAATAGGATTGACCTTGCATTCTATTGGCTGTTCCGATAGAATTAACCCCTATCCTGGGGGGGCAGGATAGGGGTTAATAAATGTAATGTAAGTGGCGGCGGGCTCCGGGTGTGGCGGTTTAGGGGTTAAACAATTTATTTAGTTGCGGCGGGGTCCGGGATTGGCAGGATAGGGGTTAATAACTTTATGTAGGTGGCGGCGGTATAGGGGCGGCATATTAGAGGTTAATAGGTATAATGTAGGTGGCGGCAGTGTTCGGGGGCGGCGGTTTAGGGTTAATATATTTATTAGAGTTGCAGCGGGGTCTGGGAGTGGCGGTTTAGGGGTTAATATATTTATTAGAGTTGCGGCGGGGTCCGGGAGCGGCGGTTTAGGGGTTAATAAGTTTATTTAGTTGTGGGGGGCTCCGGGAGAAGTGGTTTAGGGGGTAAAACAGTATAGTATAGTGTGGGTGCTTAGTGACAGGCTAGCAAGAAAGCTGTGAATAAGCCGATAAGCAGCGAGATTGATGACTGTTAGTTAACAACAGTCCGCTGCTCATCGCTCCGTACTTGGTGCGCAGCTTTTTGACAGCTTTCTTGATAAATTTGGCGAGCGTATTCAGGTCCACGGCGTCGATGTTAGGCGAGCTTAGGCAAGAGTATTGGTGCCGGCGAATGCTAGAAAGTAGACAGCTTGATAAATAGAGGCCTTAGGATATTATAACTGCACTAACTTATTCTCACCATAGACTTCAATGGAGAGCTCAAACTGGAAAAAACCCAACACCTATCGCTTGTGCCCTAGCCAGACAGGAGTTAAACCTACAAAGCTAACCCGAAGGTAGTTATGAATATTTTAAATTCCAATGTTCTTCACATAGAAAAAAATGTTATTGTTATTTTTTAATTTTGCATGGCGTTCCTGCGTTTTTTCATTTTCATTTGTACCACAAAACCTCGCCTATACTTTGCATGGGGACTTTTTGACACTGGTTTTCCAATCAATGAGGAAACACTTTCTGACAGGTTTTCAACAGTTTTTGCACTTTTTATTTCAGCACCTGGATGCTATAGAAACACCATTGTTCAGGAGTTTGCAAGTGTTTTGATCACTATATGGCAGCAGTGTTTTCAATAATGCGCACAATTCTCATACAACACACACACCACACACTCTCATATAACACACACATACCACGAACACTCTCATATAACACACACCACACACTCTCATATAACACACACATACCACAAACACTCTCATATAACACACACCACACACTCTCATATAACACACACATACCACAAACACTCTCATATAACACACACCACACACCACACATTCTCATACGACTCACACACATACCACAAATACTCTCATATAACACACACCACACACTCTCATATAACACACACATACCACACACACTTTCATATAACACACAACACACTCTCATATAACACACACACCACACACTCTCATACAACTCACACACCCCACAGACACTCTCATACAACACACCCACACACACTCTCATACAACACATACATACAACGCACACTCTCATATAACACACTCTCATATAACACACACATACCACGAACACTCTCATATAACACACACCACACACTCTAATATAACACACACACGCCACACACTCTCATACGACTCACACACATACCACGCACACTCTCATATAACCCACACAACACACTCTCATATAACACACACACCACACACTCTCATACAACTCACACACACCACAGACACTCTCATACAACACACCCACACACACTCTCATACAACTCACACACCCCACAGACACTCTCATACAACACACCCACACACACTCTCATACAACTCACACACCCCACAGACACTCTCATACAACACCCCCACACACACTCTCATACAACACATACATACAACGCACACTCTCATATAACACACACCACACTCTCATATAAAACACAAGCTAGTAGGAGCAACAGTGTTTAGTGTACTAGATACACAATCTGGTTACTGGCAATTGCGTCTTGATGTACCCAGCAGTCACCTGACCAATTTCAACTCCCCCTTTGGACGACGGTGCTTCACAAGGGTACCTTTCGGTATTGATTCTGCTCAGGAGATATCTCAAAAGAAATCGCATGAACTGATTGCTGGTCTACATGGTGTTGAAGTAATAATTGATGATTTGCTGGTTTATGGAAAGGATCGTACAGAACATGACAAAAACCTTATTGCCTTACTCAAGCGGTGTCGGGAGAAAAATCTTAAACTCAATCCAAACAAAATGCAAATTGGGGTAGAAGTTACATATTTTGTACACCTTCTAACCAAAGAGGGCTTAAAGCCTGATCCAAAGAAGATAACAGCAGTTATTAGGATGATGGCCCCATCCTCCAGGAAGGAACTAGAGACATCATTAGGCATTTTCAATTATCTATCCAAGTTTTCTCAGGGCCTCGCTCAGCTGACAGCCCCACTACGTGCATTGCTACAAAGGAATGCTTTTTGGTCTTGGGATGCAAATATGGAAAAGACATTTGAGAAAGTAAAAAAACTGATCACTAAACATCCGGGGCCAATACTGAAATATTTTTATGTAAACTGTGAAACTGTGATTCAAGTGGATGCATCCCAGTTTGGGTTAGGTGCTGTGAAGGACATCCTGTTGCATATGCTTTACAAGCTCTGATGACCACACAAGCCAATTATGCTCAAATTGAGAAGGAGATGTTGGCCATTGTGAATGGATGTGAGAAATTTCACCAGTAAATCTATAGTCGCCCGGTGGTTGTGGAAACTGATCACAATACATTGGAGTACATTTTGCAAAAAACACTATCTGCTATACCTCCACGCCTGCAGAGGATGGTTATGAAACTACAACAGTATGATGTAACAGTGAAATATAAACCAGGAAAGGAAATTCCGATGGCAGATACGCTGTCTAGGGTGTTTCCAGAAGGACATGAAGCACGGGATGAACCTGAAATGGAAGAACAGGTACATACAGTACTAGGAAATATTCCAATAGCTGATTTACGGCTGGATAAAATTAGACAAGATACCAAACAAGATAAAGTATTAAAAAAACTAATTCGTTTCATGTGCAATGGCTGGCCAGAAAAACGAAAGAAGATTTCTCCTGAGTTGCAGGGATTCTGACCTGTGAGAAATGAACTATCCTTTCATATTGATATCATATTCACGGGTGACCGTATTCTTATTCCTAAATCACAGCAGGCAGAAGTAATGGAGCAAATTCACCAGGGACATTTGGGCATTACTCTTTGTAAGCGCAGAGCATGGGATGTGGTTTACTGGCCTAATTTGGACCTTGATATTGAGACACTTGTGAAGACATGTGAAACCTGCCAGACATTTCAAAAAAGCAATGCAAAATAACCTCTTACACCATGGAACACTCCTTCACGGGCATGGCAGAGACTGGCCACAGATATTTTTCATTTTGAGGACAACCACTACCTGATAGTAGTAGATTACTACAGCAAATTCTTTGAGCTAGTACAGCTAAGAAATCTAAAAGCATCAGCAATCATATGGGCTTTCAAAACAATACTCTCGAGACATGGAGTGTGTGAAGAACTTGTGTCTGATAATGGCCCGCAATTCTCGAGTGCTGAATTCCAGTGCTTTCTGCGTGAATGGGGAGTCAGGCACAAACCAATAAGCCCATATCACTCACAGGCACAATCATCAGGGCAGGATGTGTACCTAGGCCTGATAAACTATTGTGCAACACCCATGGAATGTTTATGTTCACCCGAACAGCTGCTCATGGGTAGAGCACTGAGGACCACAGTGCCTATTGCATTAAAGAAATTGCAGCCTCAGACTATCCCACAGGATCAGGTAACAGGTCAGAGGAACATAAACATGAAAAAGCAAAAACTGTATTTTTTACACATTTACCAAGTTACTTCGTCCACTCAGGGCTGGGCATGCTGTGAGACACAGAGTAACTGGGGATACATGGGAACCTGCTCAAATTGTCAATGAAGCTGATTCACAAAGGTTATATGTAATCGAAAACCAAGTGTGGACAGAAACTAAGACGCAACATCCGTCATCTTCGACCAGACACTGCAGCGGATACTTTACTGGGGGAACCAAGCAGCAATGACAATAAAGAGCAAAGCAATGAATGCACAGAATTACCTAACATGGATGTAAAGTCTAATGAGGGCTTTGAGGACAACATAAGTGTATCAGCTTGCAATAATGCTGGGAATGACTCTCAACTTGACACCGATTGTACTGCTAGTGAGCCAGCAGTTACTTTCTCTCGTTATGGTCGAGATATTAAACCAAAAATATGGGAAGACTTTGTCTCATATTGAGTGTTTCATATTTGAAGGGGGAGATGTAATGATGTGTATGCTTTATGTTATATTTTAAGAACAATAGTTATGCTTAGTTCACTCTGTGTATTATAAACAGTTAACATTTTAGTCATGTGATCGGAGGGGATGGGCAGTTGTTGTTAAGATGGATGCTGCTGAATAAAGTCTGTATTCTTGTTCTAGCTCCTTGCTGTTTGCCAATACATTGTAAAAAACATCACACACGCCACACACTCTCATACAACTCACACACACACACACTCTTATACAACTCACACACACACACTCTCATACAACTCACACACACACACTCTCATACAACTCACACACACACACTCTCATGCAACTCACACACACACACACTCTCTCATACAACTCACACACACACACACACACTCTTATACAACTCACACACACACATTCTCATACAACTCACACACACACACACTCTTATACAACTCACACACACACACTCTCATACAACTCACACACACACACTCTCATACAACTCACACACACACACACACACACACACTCTCATACAACTCACACACACACACACACTCTTATACAACTCACACACACACACTCTCATACAACTCACACACACACATTCTCATACAACTCACACACACACACACACACACACTCTTATACAACTCACACACACACATTCTCATACAACTCACACACACACACTCTCATACAACTCACACACACCCACACACACTCTCATACAACACATACACACACACTCATGCAACACACATTCCCCAAACACACTCTCCTACAACACACACACAAGTCATGACCCAGTAAACATGGGGTTGCGACCCAGTAATGGGTCCTGATATGGTTTTTAAGAACCCTGATCTAAAATATTGCTAACATTCTGCATCTGTTTGTACAAAGGGGAAAGTTTACCATCACTTTAAGTTGAAAATGACAGCATTCAGACATATTAGGAAGTCATGTTTTACTTTCGCATTGGCAATTTTTTTGTATCTGTGAAGGTCAGTGAAAATCCTTGCAGAAGCCCCTGTAAAAATCCAGTAGTACCTCTGTTTCTTTTAGTTTTTAATATATTTTAATGTGTTTAACTACTTTGTGTTTTTATAGGGTTTTCTAATTCAATGGACTTTTCAATGACTCCTCATATCAAAGAAAGGGCATAAATGAAAAAAAGATTAATTTTGTTTTACAGTATGACTCTTAAATTATATACACAAAATGTGATCACCACATGCTTTTTTCATATCGTTGAGTACAGTAGTGTGTTTTATGAATCATTCGATGACTAGGAATTATACATCTGGTCAAATATTAAAAAAAGACAAACAACAACGGATAATAAAAACACTATTTATGAGACACTTCATACCTATAGAAAAAGAAAATGCAGAGAAGTGATGAAATAGCAAATAACAAACCAGGTTAGACAATATTTGACAATAGAAAACAATGATATTTATTATGTTGGATCTAAATTTAGAACAATCCATACTAGTTAGTTCAAACAATTCTTATACGTAGACCAATACTTTGTTTTCTGTATGGTATTTGTTGACGGAGCTAATGCGTCACCGACAGAGAAATGCTTCTAGAATACAGATGGGACTATGTTTGCTAGTTAGACTCAGCCAGGATTCATTGGCTTGTATCACCATCTGGTATATCAATAGCCTTTTACCTAAACATTTACACTCCCAACCAAGAATAAAATAAAGGTTTTAACTGTCCAAGTTATGCTGCATCCGGTATCACTGATGTCACAAAGCATTTGCTAGTAGAGCGATCACTAATCACCTTTGTATCCATAAAGTCTGGCAGTAAATCATCTTTGGTTGCATAACATGTAAATACAGCACAACCAGGGAATAATCAAACATAGCTAACAGGAAGCTTAGTTGCAGGAAAGACACGAAATACCATTGCGCTGACAATAATGCACAGCACTGACAGGGACACTTGACACATCTTGATGTATCTCCTGTGTTTTGATAACTGCTTGCTGTCTCAACAAGTCCAACACTTAAAGGGATATAAAACATTATTTTCTTATTAACAACAATTATTATTACTTTAGATTATTCATAAAAAGAAACAGATTGTGTTAAGAAAGCAAACCACTTATTTGTTTTCTTGCAAAATGAGCACTTAGAAATTCTCAGTCTAGTCCCTGCCCACAGTAAAGGAAGCAGACATTGCAAAAGTTAAAGGAACAGTCTACTCCAAAAATTGTATTGTTTAAAAAGATAGATTATCCCTTTATTACCTATTCCTCAGTTTTGCATAACCAACATGGTTATATTAATATACTTTTTACTTCTATGATTACCTTGTATCTAAGCCTCTGCAGACTGCCCCTTTATTTCAGTTCTTTTGACAGATTTTCATTTTAGCCAACCAGTACTTTCTTATAAGTTACTCCACTGACGTGAGCACAATTGTATCTATATGGCACACATGAACTAATGCCCTCTAGTTGTGAAAAACTGTAAAATGCATTGAGGTAAAAGGCAACCTTCAAGGCTTCGAAATTAACATATGAGTCTATCTAGGTTTAGCTTTCAACTAAGAATACCAAGAGAACAAAGCAAATTTGATGACAAAAGGGAATTGGAAAGCTGTTTAAAATTGCATGCCCTATCTGAATCATGAAAGTTTAATTTTGACTAGACTGTCCCTTTAAGTATCAGGTTGTAAGACTTTTTGCAGCAGAAATCTTATATTGATCATGGGCAATAAACTGACTGGAGCTATTTTATGGTTTTTCCTAGCAACGCTTCAAAAGAAACACTATACCTTTGCCTTCCTGATGAGGCCCCTCCTCCTTGAGGGGCTGGGACAGAAAGTAACGAAAACTGCAGAAATGAAGTTAAAAAAGGATTTAAAGGGGGACTTCCGGGAGGCGGAGCTATAGAGCGGTCGCATAGACAGAGAGCTCCGGGCAAGCAGCTGCCTTAAATCATTAAAAACTGCTCAAAAAGCTCAAACGCATATGCCTTACACGACCCTAAAGTACTTTTACATCGGACAGGTCAGTGTCGGCCAAGAAGCGTGAGGGGGAATTCCACCGCCCTGGCACCCAGATAGTCGGTACACAGAGTGGCGCGAAAGCGCAGATTGCATCTCACCGGTAAGGTGCAAGGAAGCAGCAGAGAATCGAAGCGGCAAAACCGGAGGGGAGTAAAAGAATACAGAAATTAACGAAGGAACCGCCAAGTACCCAAAGTAACAGTGAGTAACAGCGAGATCATACCTCTCACAGACACAGACCCACGTGGCAGGGGAGACAATACATAGCGGTGCATACGGAGCTGCAATTAAACACCAAACAGACACAAAACGAGCACGCTACAAATAAAAGACCAATAAATACATGAATCGGAAGGGGCATTTGTTGGAGGGGTCATCACAGGGCCTATAAACATTGGTATAAAAGACCCTAGAGGGCAAGCCCTCACATAATCACCACGTGGGGGGGGGAAAAGAAAGACATAACCTGAAAACTGGGACTTAAAGCTATAAACCCTTAACACAAGAACAGTATTGCAAAGGGGGAAAATCAATTCACTCTAAACAGTGAGGATGAAATATGAGGAGTGATACCCCATGATCTAGCTCTCCCCCCCATAACCCAATACACCCACGCCTAGTTAACAGAAGAGACATCTCCAGCAGGGTGAAGACCAAAAACCTGGTGGAGGTCTAACACTGTCTAACAAGACTTCAGATAACCCCATAGGACCTGAACTCTAGCCAATACATAAAAGGTGCAGCTGAACAAAGGGATACACACACTTCCCTGGGACTCATCTCTAACCTGACATCGGATATCTTAGAAAAAATAAAAGAGAGCCTAACTCCAATCAACTGTATGCACAAATATTATCACAGCTTCAAAAAGAAAACAGAAACAATGACTTCTAAGAACAAGAGTGCAGACCGCAGAACAAGACATCTGGCGGAGATACATGCAGATCCCAACAATGAGGACACAATACAAGACTCTCAGTTAAAAGACACTCACCCCATAGTCTCTCAGCTGTCAGCGTTGTTCCTCCAAAAAATTGAACAACTCCAAAATGGGATGGACTCTCTTTCATCTGAGTTTAAACACTTTTCAACAAGACTGACACAAGTCGAACAAAGAATCTCAGATACAGAGATTAGACAACGTGATACCAACACGAACGTCACACAACTACAGAGACAAAACTCCCTATTAATTGCAAGAGTGGATGACCTGGAAAACAGGTCGCGGAGGAACAACCTGAGAGTTGTGGGGTTGCCAGAATCAGTCCCAGGCACTGAATTGATACGCTTCGCAGAAGTTACCTTACCACAAATATTAAAACTCACGGAAGCTGACATTCCATGTATAGCAGAAAGGGCTCATAGAGTTGGCAGGACGAGAGAAATGGACAATAGAGATACACCACCCAGGCAAGTTATGATAAAATATCTTAATTTTAAGGACAAGGTTCAACTGTTGAGAGCATACAGACAAGCTGGACCTATCCAGTATGAGGGCAAAAAACTGCACATCTTTCAAGACTACTCGGCGGATGTAACCAGGAAAAGGAGAGAGTTTTCTCCATACTGCAGACAGTTGATCGACAAAGGCATCCCAGTGGCACTACTGTACCCAGCAAAACTAAGAGTTCAGACACCTCAGGGCCCAAGACTCTTTGAATCGACGGGTCAAATACAGAAATATCTAAGACAGGTGGCAGGAGAAGAAAATCAGCAGGAAGAGGAGGAACAACATCCAATGGCAGAGCAGTGAAATCAGAACTACAACTCCCATGGGGAGGAACTTCACACAAGCAGGGCAAAACCTGTCATTGGACTGGTAGCAGGAATAAAGAAGAACGGTCTTCATCCAAGGACTATAACAAGGACTATAAAAAGGCACTGAAATGGACAGTACTAACTAAGTATTACAGTTCAAGTTATTGGGGGGGGGGAGGGTGGGTTACTCTCTTATAAAGTAAAAAAAAAAGAAAGGAAGAAGGAGGGAAGAGAGAGAGGTTTGTTCAAGTTATCACTGTTCGGTTTAATGTTTTTGAGTTTTCTTTTTTGCTTGAATAAGATTAAGAAAGTTGCGAAGTGGGAAAACACTGCGCCTGAATTAACTTGTTGCTTAAACTGTTTTTCTCTTGTTCTCTACAAGCAGGGTGGACTCAGTTCAAGACCTCCCCTGGGACTCAGCTTCATCACTAGGAAAAGGTGTACAAGTAGGCCATTGACATATCTAAACACCCGTTGTGAACTCAGTAAGGGTAAGTGCATACTCGAACAAAACACACACTACACAAAACTGTATAGCAGACACACAAAAATCAAAGGAAAATGTCACTAGATCAGATTAAGATAGTAGCATGGAATGTGGGCGGGGTCACGTCACCCATAAAGAGAAAGGCAATTCTTAAATATCTTAAAAAACAAAGAGCTGACATTGCAGTACTGGAGGAGACACATCTATCACAAGAGGAACACAGGAAACTCCAACAAGATTGGGTAGGAGAAGTCAACTTCACACCATATGAAGCTAAAAGAGCAAGGGGGGTAGCCATTCTCTTCAGGAAACAGTTAACATACAAAATAACTCACAGAGAGATAGACAAAGAGGGTAGATACATCATTTTGAATATAGAAGTGGAACAAACAGCATTCACTCTCTGTGGACTATATGGCCCCTTACACAAGAAGGCTGAGTTTTGGCAGGCAATACAAGGGAAATTATTACCGCACACAGGGACACAACTAGTGGTAGTGGGAGACTTCAATATAGCACCTCAGGTACCGGCGGACCGCTTCCCCAACCCAGACAATCCAGGGATTACAAACCACCCAGCCGCATACTGCAAAAAAGAAACCAAGATATTGAATAAATTTAAAAGGGCGTTGAATTTGACAGACATTTGGAGGGCGAGATATCCAGACAGTAGAGACTTTACATGCATATCCCCATCCAAACAGACATTATCAAGGATAGATTTCTTCCTTATTTCATCTACCCTGAGCACACAGATTTTAGACACTAAAATTGACACGGTCACACTATCAGACCACGCACCAATCTCACTGATTATGAAGGTAGGCCCCAGACGCCCCAAAAGGGAAGGATGGAAATTCCCATACTACTTATACAGGGATGTTAATCTCCTAAATCACCTTAAGGGGGAATGGCTACACTATGCAGAAGCCAACAAAGCACACATGTCAACACCGGCCTTATTTTGGGACACAGCAAAGACGGTTCTAAGAGGAGTTATCATGACATATGCATCAGGGGTTAACAAGAAATACAAACAAAGAGAAAACATATTACTAAGACAAGTCACAAACGCATATAATAAATACCTTAGAGCCCCTAACGCAGAGAACAGACAAAAGTATACCGGAGTCAAACTACAGAGGGACACATTCTTACTACAAAACGCTAAAGGAACCATTAGCAGAGCCAGAGCACGTTTTTACAGATACGGCAACAGGATAAGCAGCACATTAGCCAATATCACTAGGTTAGTAAGAAAACCCAATGTAATCCAGACACTGAAAATTCAGGGCAGGTCTTTAACCACAGAAGCTGAAAAACAGCAAGCATTCTGCGAATATTACTTAGAATTATACACACCACATCCAGTTGACAGAGGACACAGGGAACAGTTTTGGAAGGGAATTAAATTACCCCAAATCACGGAGGAGAACCTCCAACTCTTAAATGCACCGATCTCAGTACAGGAAATACATAAGACAATAGGGCACCTCCCCCTAAATAAGACGGCAGGGCCAGATGGCCTGCCCAATGAATTTTACAAATTGATGAGAGAAGAGGTATCAAACACCCTGGCCAAACTATTTGATAAGATACCAAGAGGGGAAGAACTGAGTGAACGTTTCACGGAAGCACACATTTGTATCCTTCCGAAACCAGGAAGAGACCCAACAGCTAGAGAATCATATAGACCCATATCACTATTAAATAGTGATTATAAAATCTTTACCAACATTCTGGCCAATAGACTAGCGACCATAATGCCATCCCTGATCCACAGTGACCAAACAGGGTTCGTCAAAGGTAGATCCTCAGTTCTCAATATCAGGAAAGTGCAATTAGTACTACAACATTACTGGAACAACAGGGAAGGGGAAAAGTAAGCACTCCAACACAAAGAGCGTGCATGCTGGCGATCGATGCGGAGAAGGCTTTTGACAAGGTATTGTGGGAGCATTTATTCCACACGCTGACCAGATATGGAATTCGGGGTTCCTTCTTCGGGTCGGTCGCCAGCATCTACAGGTCAGCCCAGGTCGCGGTGATTGTCAATGGAACGCTCTCTCCAAGATTCCAACTGGGGAGGGGAACGAGGCAGGGTTGCCCTCTGTCCCCTCTCCTTTTTGACCTGGCCATGGAACCAATGGCACACAGAATCAGGACTGAAACACAAGGACTGAGAGTGGGGCGGGCGACTTTACACCTATCCTTATACGCAGACGATATGGTGTTATTCATATCAGACCCAGAAAAAGAAACACCACGACTGATGTCTATTATTGAGGAATTTAGCAAAATCTCGGGGTACCAAATTAATAAAGATAAGAGCGAAATCCTGTGGCTATCCCCAATGGGTCATAAAGAAGACCTAGGATTCAAATTCAAAATACTAGAGGATACTATTAAATATTTGGGGATAAGCTTATCAAAAGACCCCTCCAGATGGTACGCCCTTAATCACAAACCGATTATTAGCAAAATCATAGAAGATCTCAGAAATTGGAAAGCATTACCAGTATCGGTGTCGGGCAGAATTTGCTTGATAAAAATGATCTTGTTTCCAAGGTTAATGTGCACATTCCAAATGATTCCCATGTTGTTGCACAAGAAAGACCTGAGGTATTTAAACACACAATTTGCAAACTTCATATGGTCGGGGAAAAAACACAGGATTAGCTTAGAGAAGCTGATGTGCTCGGTCCATGCTGGGGGCTTGGGACTGCCGAACTTGGAACTGTACAACTGGGCCACGTCCAGCAAATACGTTCTGGACTGGCTAAGTAACACAAATCACTTCACACATAAAGAAATAGAGAGCAGCATGGTTCAGCCATGGGCTTTAGCAATGTTACCACATATGGAGCTTCACAAAATACGCAAATTGACCAAGGACTCTCCACTCTTTGGGGAATCAATCAGGGCCTGGGCAAAACTGTGTAGGTGGATGGGGGTGCCTCATACATACACAAAATTCATACCCATGGGAGGGAACCCAGACTTCCCAGCAGGACTGACTACGAAACCATTTCAACAATGGAAAGATAAGGGCTTACATTCAGTTAAACAGTTGGTGTCAGAATCTACTGGGCTAATCCACACTTTTCAAGACTTACAGAAAGATTTTTCACTACCTAGACAACACCACTTTGCATACTTGCAAATCAAACATTACGTAACGCAATTGCAGAAACACATAAACTTTACAGACCATACTGACCCGATATCAAAACTGGTTTCCATGACATCTCAGGGCGGTCACTCAGTCTCCCCCATATACAAAATGCTGATAGACATACTAAACCAAAAAAACAGGACAAGCCTGAGCAATAAATGGTCGGATATACTGCAGACACAGATTTCGGAAGAACAAATCACAAACAGTGTAGAGAACGTCAGGAAAGCCACCATAGGAGCTGACATAAGGGAAATGCACACGAAAACGATTCAAAGGGCACATATCACTCCTAGGATATATAGCAAGTGGGTGAAGGAAGCAGACAATGTTTGTGTCAGGTGTAGGCAGCCCAACCCTGAATATGTACATTTACTTGTGACATGCCAAAGATTGACAAAATTTTGGGCTATGACGGAAAGATGGATGAACAAGACATGCTCTACCCAGATCAAACTGGATGGGAGGGCCATAATACTTCTAGATATCCCAGGTAACCTAGGCACACAGAAACGACTTATATATAACATAATCCTCACAGCGAGGAGACTGATTCTCAGGGAGTGGAGGGAAAAAAAACCACCAACACTAGGACAGCTCAAAAGTTTACTGCTGCAACAGATGACAATAGAACAGTTTGATACTATGGGAGATGTAAAGGAAAGGGTCAAAGCTTTTATGAGGAAATGGGAAAAGTTAATCCTACAACAGCCAGTCCAGATACAAAAACAGATAATACACCCGTTCCGTAATTCAGAATACATTTTAACAGCACAACTGAGAGGGGAATGGAACACACTGTAAAGCTCAAACCCAAGGAATGAGAGTCCCAGGGGATGGAAGAGTCCACCGCTGCGCATCAAAGGGGGAGGTACTCAAATGCAGAGAAGTTTCAGGATAAGAAGGATAATTGGTAAGAATCCTTAACAACTTGAAAGCAGTTAAAAGCCGTAGATATAAGAACTGTGAAGATAACAACCAAGGTGAGATGTATGAGATTAAAATTAAGGGAGGGAGGGAGAGAAAAAGGAAAGAGGGGGGGACAGTTTGACGGCAAAAAAGAAAAAGTCTAATACAAAGTTTGCTTTTGGAAATATATCATGTTTATCAAGTTTATTGTAACCACCTGACAAAAGTCTGTAAATGTTGTTGAACTGTCACCCAATAAAAAAGAATATTTAAAAAAAAAAAAAGGATTTAAAGGTAAAATCCTTTTAAAATGATGAATACTACATATCAGATTCCTATTAAGTTTAAGACACTGCGGGGGCGGAGCCAGCCGTTGAACTAGACGGTCGCAACTTTTGGGAGCTCTGCATTTTGTGGCCTCAATGTATGGTAAACTGAGGGTAAACAACCAAACAAAATCCAACAAAACACCACCTACTAAGATATGAGTCTGGGCATTTCCAGTGGCTACCGAGCATCGGCTGTTCCAGGGGCCTAACACGACATACAAGAACCACCTAAGTAGCATCTACCAGCTGAAATCCCACATGTGCTGTTCGGCACACCGGAGGGTTGGGGCTCTGCTCTGGGACCGAAGATCGTACACTGTTGGGGTGAGATTGATGCCACAGGTGGAGGCCCATGCTTATAACATCCTACTATAGAGGTTTTAGGTGTATTACGGGACCGCAAACACCAGTGTACCCACAACTGCTAATAACCTACCGAACCTTGCCTTTGACCCTAACCGGGCACCAGCTGTGGTGGAGGCTTTGCAGGGGGGGGAATCGAAGGCTCTCCGGGCAGCGCTGGATGAGAAGTTTTGAGAGGAGGTGAAGTGGCACAAACGGCGGACATATTACCCCACAATGAGGACTAACTCCGGCAATCAAGCGACCGTGAGCGCGTCTGACACCACATCACATACCCTATTGGGAAGCAGGTGTGCCTGAACCTGACAGATTATATCAGCTGATCCTGCGTCAGAAAGTCCGGATTGACCGTGGGCCCACCGGATCACCACTTCAGCCTACCTGACCTAATCGTCTAGCACAGAAACCAACCTCAAGCATCTTTGAGGCCTACACTCCAAAGCACCTACATAAGATGAGTCCTGTCTCCTGTCAAGACATAAGGACCACTTGAACATCGACCAAACCAAAACTGGGTGAGATCCTTCCCATTCTATTATCTCCCTGTCCCCATACCCCCCGACTGGGCCTATACCTCCTCACTACCTGTTGGGACTCCATCCAGCTACCCATTTGTCTTCCTTGCACATTATTGTGTCATCAACCTCTTTAATTCCCCACAAAGTACATCAGGGGAAACTCAACTCTTGAAAGACTGCACCAAGTATACTACAGGCTATTCCCCAATATTTGCAGGACTGTTTGCTTCCACTTACCATCAGATGGACTTCTCAGTAAAAAATAGGCAGTTATTACCTATTGTCTGGGCCCTGCGACTTTGCTGTGTTGCCCCTCTCTCACCCCCCCTTTCCTGCCCAGGTTGTCTGGGTGGATCACTTCCCCTTCCTGCTGGTTGTATCCCCCTTCCCCAGGGTGAGAGATAGGCTTTAGTAATAGCTACATCAGAGTGTTATCCCCAAAACTGATTTTTTTTTCTTTTTCATTTTCATAGCCAGTTTAAATATGTGATTTCACTGTACCTGCTTTTCAAGACCTTGTTGTTTTAGATGTAAATTGAACATTGCCTTTGGCACCCCTTCTCTCCCCCTCCTTTCCCACCTGGCCTGGTCAGATGGGTCACCATCTCTTGACCTTTCCCCCCCTCTAGTAGGACGTATCCTCATTCCCTGGGGAGTGTGGGTGAGCCAATAGCCAAAATCTAAACACAATTGTTACATTCTTATATTGATCTGGTTAACTGTGTGAACTGTTTGTGTAGTATCGGCCTGGTACTTAGCCTCTCCCCAGTACTAGTCACATTGCAAAGTATCACCCCCCCTTTCCCCGTAAACAGGGCATTTAACAATTGAGCAACCCCATATTACCCTCCAATAACTCACTAACTAAGTAGCCCCGGACCCCCTAACCCCGCCCTATCTATTATATTCTAATCTCACCCAATCTCAATGCCGACCTAGTGCTCAACTCTCTACAGGTATTGAGGCATAGTGCCAGGTAGATATTACCCAGCTCTGCTCCACACACTAGGATGTATTTACTAGACAAGAAATTAGCCTTTTCTCAACCGTAATTAACCATATATATTATGCTAAAATTGTTGGTGAGCATGTCCTTAATTTGTTCACAAACATCTTTGGAAAATGTCTCACTCTTCCAGAAAACACAAAAAAGACCCAGACAAACATCAAGGAAAGAGTCTTTGACCATGTTACCCAACCATCTAAAGATCTAAAAGTGGGTTCTAATTAAGGCTTAAGTGATCTAGAATCAGTGGGAGATGTCTCTCATTTCATCCTATCCCTATCCACCCAATCCCAGCATTTCATCACCAAAAAAACCCCTAAAGTAAATGCTGGCCATACAAACACGCTCTATCACACAAGAGATACAGAGGAGTTCAGCTGAGCTAAAACAGGACATTTCTGAAATAGGTGAGAGGGTGGATGCGCTGGAGCAAAAGCAAGATGACATGGCCACAGATCAAACCAATCTCCTATCATATACAGAGTCTCTTGCAGATCAATTAACACAACTCGTATTTAAACTCACAGATGTCGAGGACAGAGCTAGGAGAAAAAATGTCCTATTTCTGAGTGTCCCCGAAGATGTGACCCCCCTCTGACCTCCAAAGTTACCTACAAGCACTAGTGGGCTCTCTTGAAGGCCTAACAACTACAATGGAAAGAGCACACAGAGCACACCGCCCAAGAACAGTTTTGTTAGACAAACCGAAAGATGTGATCGTCTGTTTTCACAGTTTTGTCTTTAAAGATAAATTGAAGCAAGCTGCCTTTTGGAAACTGGTGATTTCGGAGAGATTCAGAGACATCCAGCTCTTGCCAGACGCTTAAACAATGCAGGATGTTTCAACATGTTACCAACGTCTTGCGCAGAGCAAACATTAAGTACGAATGGGGATACCCCACCAAGTTAATTATACCAAGAGACAACCAGACCCATATTGTTACGGCAATGCCCGTCTCACACAATGGGCACTCCAGAATTAAGAGACACAGACTCACAACACGCCGCAACCACAATTGAGAGCGTCAGCACCCGAATGGTCTATCAAAGATCAAAGACACCAGAAACCCTCCAAAACCTGTAACGCATGAGGCCTCATGACCATCCACCCTGAATTCAAGTCTTATAGGAACAATGAACAATGACTCTCCCAACTGGTCAGAACTGTTTAGTGTACTTTCATGGAAACTCCTATATCTTACAGGACACCACTTACACTGACCAGAAAATATTATTTTAGTTCAAAATCTGGTTGACAAATAGGTTTATCTGTTTATAATATTTTGATTGTACATTGGAGCATGGCTGGTGTTTTCAGCTCCCTTTTCCACCATCTGTTGTACCCCCCCCCTCACACAGAAGCCCACAACAGGGTTCCACCTAGGTGGACTATTTCCACCACATTTCACAAATATATTATTCTTATCTACATTCCTAACAACCCTTCCCAACTAACCTTCCTCACCCACTATTTCAGTTCCCCTAATTAGTGTATTCGTACCTTCAAACCCGGGCTAACTTGACTTCACATGGCCAAACTTAGACTTCTGACACACAATGCATGAGGATTAAACTCCCCTTACAAACGCAGCCTATTAACCCGTTCACTTAAATTTCATAACCCAGATGTAGTTTTTCTTTAGGAAACCCATTGGCAGACAGACATCCCACATAGATTTTATTCTAATACCTACATGACCATTGAATATGCCCCATTCGCTAAAAAGGCAAGAGGGACAGCTATTCTAATTCATAAATATTGGCGGTTGAGAAAATGCAAGTAATAAGCAATCCCCAAGCTAGTTTAGTCATTCTAATCTGCAAGCTAGATCATGTCACTTACACACTGGTCTTGATCTACCTACCTTATGTACAAAAACCTACATGCCTACAAAAAATTCTCCAAACAGTAGACCAAGTCAGGCAAAGCAGAGTACTTATAGCAGGTGATTTCAACATGGTTTGGGATAGCAAAATAGACAGGAAATCAGCAACACATATGGGAAAAAATTCACACACGGAACATCTGGCCCTTAAAGGGACAGTAAAGTCACAAAAAATCTTTCATGATTTAAATAGGGCATGTAATTTTAAACAACTTTCCAATTTACTTTTATTAACAATTTTGCTTTGTTCTCTTGGTATTCTTAGTTGAAAGCTAAATCTAGGAGGTTCATATGCTAATTTCTTAGACCTTGAAGACCTAATCGGAAAGCATTTTGATCGCTGCTCCATAACCCTGTCCGCCTGCTCTGAGCAGGCGGACAGGAATCGACGCAATTCAACCCAATCGAATACGATCTGGGTTGATTGACACCTCCCTGCTGGCGGCCAGCAGGGGGCGGCGTTGCACCAGCAGCTCTTGTGAGCTGCTGGTGCAATGCTGAATACGGAGAGCATATTGCTCTCCGCATTCAGTGAGGTCTTGCGGACCTGATCCGCACTATTGGATCAGGTCCGCAAGACCTTTGATAAATAGAGGCCTATATCTGTTTCAAAAATATATATCCTTGGTGAAATACCCAACAAACTAGAATCAACACAAAGTTTGCAATTATATATGTCTCAAAGACCAATGTCACAGCATAGAACAGTCCAGCAGTATCCATACAAATGCATGCATGTGTCACATTAAATAATGCATAGTAGTTTGATCTCACCACTTCCCAGATATGTGGTAGTTCATCCTTTGATATCAGCGTGCCTGTGTGGTGTCCATCATGCTTAAGATGCGGGCTGTCCTTGCCTTCTCTCTAGGCTCGTTTGCGACACAGCTGATCCTTTACCTACTTGGGTAAGCCACCCCGAGTGTTGTTTGGAACACGTAACACGTGTTTCGCCGCTAGGAACTTCCGGTGCGGCTTCTTCATGACGTATTGGTGCTACTGTATCTTCTTCCTCCCGGAAATTTATACCCTGTGTATAGGAGTCCTGGGTAATTCTTTTTTCCTCCAATAAAAATGTATCTGTTACTGTGATCTAATTATTTTTAGGGCTACGGGCATATAGTCCAATTCTTGTTTCCAATAAACTAGTGCCAGTATGCATTTGTTAAGGATTAAAACCTAGACACAATAGTTATATCCTAAGTTTGTCAAAGCATTTTCTCCAACATTGGTGTGTCCGGTCCACGGCGTCATCCATAACTTGTGGGAATATTCTCCTCCCCAACAGGAAATGGCAAAGAGCACAGCAAAAGCTGTCCACATAGTCCCTCCTAGGCTCCGCCCACCCCAGTCATTCTCTTTGCCGTTGCACAGGCAGCATCTCCACGGAGATGGTGAAGAGTATGTGGTGTTTAGTTGTAGTTTTTTATTCTACTATCAAGAGTTTGTTATTTTAAAATAGTGCTGGTATGTACTATTTACTCTGAAACAGAAAAGGATGAAGAGTTCTGTTTGTGAGAGGAGTATGATTTTAGCAGCAGTAACTAAAATCGTTTGCTGTTTCCACATAGGACTGTTGAGATGAGATAACTTCAGTTGGGGGAAACAGTTAGCAGACTTCTCTGCTTAAGGTATGACTAGCCATATTTCTAACAAGACTGTGTAATGCTGGAAGGCTGTCATTTTTCCCCTCATGGGGACTGGTAAGCCATTTTCTTAGTCTCAAACAGAATAAAGGGCTTAATATGGGCTATAAAACTGGTTGACACTTTTATGGCCTAGATCGATTGCTTTATTTGGGCATTTTATACAGCTTGAGGTTGAAATTCACACTTTATAACTTTGGGGAACGTTATTTTCACGGCAGGCACTGGCTTAGACACCTTCCCAGTCAGGAAGGGCCTTCTTTGTAGTAGGCAGAGCCTCATTTTCGCGCCATTACTGCGCAGTTACTTTTGAGAGCAGGACATGCAGCTGCATGTGTATGGGTCTGGAAGGAGTTGAAAAGGTCCCTAGAAGGCTTCATCTGGTATCGTATACCCCCCTGGGTTTGGTAAAGTCGCAGCAAAGGCTGTAGCTGAGACTGTAGAGGTTTGTCATTTTAAGGGTTAAAGGTCTGAAATGTGGGGTGCAATGCTTTGAATGCTTTAAGACACTGTGGTGAAAATTTGGTTAAAATTGAACAATTCCTTCATAGTTTTTCACATATTCAGTAAAAAAGTGTGCGCTGTTTAAAATTTAAAGAGACAGTAACGGTTTTATTTTAAAACGGTTTTTGTACTTTATTGACAAGTTTTAGCCTGTTTAACATGTCTGTGCCTTCAGATAAACTATGTTCTGTATGCATGGAAGCCAATGTGTCTCCCCCTTCAAAATTGTGTGATAATTGTGCCATAGCGTCCAAACAAAGTAAGGACAGTACTGCCACAGATAGTAAAGTTGCCCAAGATGATTCATCAGATGAAGGGAGTAGACATAGTTCTACATCATCTTCTTCTGTGTCTACACCAGTTTTGCCCACGCAGGAGACCCCTAGTACTTCTAGCGCGCCAATGCTTGTTACTATGCAACAATTGACGGCAGTAATGGATAACTCCATAGTAAATTTTTTAGCCAAAATGCCTGCATTTCAGAGAAAGCGCGATTGCTCTGTTTTAAACACTGTAGAGCAGGAGGGTGCTGATGATAATTACTCTGTCATACCCTCACACCAATCTGAAGTGGCCGTGAGGGAGGTTTTGTCAGATGGGGAAATTTCTGATTCAGGTAAAATTTCTCAACAGGCAGAACCTGATGTTGTGACATTTAAATTTAAATTGGAGCATCTCCGCGCACTGCTTAAGGAGGTGTTTTCTACTCTGGATGATTGTGACAATCTGGTCATTCCAGAAAAATTGTGCAAGATGGACAAGTTCCTAGAGGTTCCGGTGCACCCCGACGCTTTTCCTATACCCAAGCGGGTGGCGGACATAGTGAATAAGGAGTGGGAGAAGCCCGGCATACCTTTTGTCCCCCCTCCTATATTTAAGAAATTATTTCCTATGGTCGACCCCAGAAAGGACTTATGGCAGACAGTCCCTAAGGTTGAGGGGGCAGTTTCTACACTAGCTAACCGCACTACTATTCCTATCGAGGATAATTGTGCTTTCAAAGATCCTATGGATAAAAAATTGGAGGGTTTGCTTAAAAAGATTTTTGTACAGCAAGGTTACCTCCTGCAACCTATTTCGTGCATTATTCCTGTCACTACAGCAGCATGGTTCTGGTTCGAGGAGCTAGAAAAGTCGCTCAGTAGAGAGACTCCGTATGAGGAGGTTATGGACAGAATTCACGCACTTAAGTTAGCTAATTCCTTTATTTTAGATGCCGCTTTGCAGTTAGCAAGATTAGCGGCGAAAAATTCAGGGTTTGCAATTGTGGCGCGCAGAGCGCTCTGGCTAAAGTCTTGGTCAGCGGATGTATCTTCCAAGACAAAATTGCTTAATATCCCTTTCAAGGGTAAAACCCTTTTTGGGCCAGAATTGAAGGAGATTATCTCAGACATCACTGGGGGTAAGGGCCACACCCTCCCACAAGATAGGCCTTTCAAGGCCAAGAATAAGTCTAATTTTCGTTCCTTTCGCAATTTCAGGAACCGACTGGCCTCCAACTCTGCAGCCTCTAGACAAGAGGGTAATGCTTCGCAAACCAAACCAGCCATGCAAGGCTGGAACAAGGGTAAACAGGCCAAGAAGCCTGCTGCTGCTACCAAAACAGCATGAAGGGGTAGCCCCCGATCCGGGACCGGATCTAGTAGGGGGCAGACTCTCTCTCTTTGCTCAGGCTTGGGCAAGAGATGTTCAGGATCCCTGGGCACTAGAAATAGTTTCTCAGGGTTATCTTCTAGAATTCAAGGAACTACCCCCAAGGGGAAGGTTCCACATGTCTCGCTTATTTTTAAACCAAATAAAGAGACAGGCATTCTTACATTGTGTAGAAGACCTGTTAAAGATGGGAGTGATACACCCAGTTCCAACTGTGGAACAAGGTCAGGGGTTTTACTCAAATCTGTTTGTAGTTCCCAAAAAAGAGGGAACTTTCAGACCAATTCTGGATTTAAAAATTCTAAACAAATTTCTCAGAGTTCCATCGTTCAAAATGGAAACCATTCGAACAATTTTACCTACAATCCAGGAGGGTCAATTTATGACTACCGTGGATTTAAAGGATGCGTATCTACATATTCCTATCCACAAAGATCATCATCAGTTCCTAAGGTTCGCCTTTCTGGACAAACATTACCAGTTTGTGGCTCTCCCATTCGGGCTAGCCACTGCTCCAAGGGTTTTCACAAAGGTACTCGGGTCCCTTCTAGTGGTTCTAAGACCAAGGGGCATTGCAGTGGCACCTTACTTGGACGACATTCTGATACAAGTGTCGTCTCTCACAAAGGCAAAGGCTCACACAGACATCGTTCTGGCCTTTCTCAGATCTCACAGGTGGAAGGTGAACATAGAAAAGAGTTCCCTGTCTCCGTCGACAAGAGTTCCTTTCTTAGGGACAATAATAGATTCTTTAGAAATGAAGATTTTCCTGACAGATGCCAGAAAGTCAAAACTTCTAAACGCTTGTCAAGTTCTTCACTCTGTTCCACGACCTTCCATAGCTCAGTGCATGGAAGTAGTAGGGTTGATGGTTGCAGCAATGGACATAGTTCCGTTTGCGCGAATTCATCTAAGACCATTACAACTGTGCATGCTCAAACAGTGGAATGGGGACTATACAGACTTGTCTCCAGTAATTCAAGTAGATCAGAAGACCAGAGACTCACTCCGTTGGTGGCTAACCCAGGATCACCTGTCCCAGGGAATGAGCTTCCGCAGACCAGAGTGGGTCATCGTCACGACCGACGCCAGTCTAGTGGGCTGGGGTGCGGTCTGGGACTCCCTGAAAGCTCAGGGTCTATGGTCTCGAGAAGAGTCTCTTCTCCCGATAAACATTCTGGAACTGAGAGCGATATTCAATACTCTCAGGGCTTGGCCTCAACTAGCAAAGGCCAGATTCATAAGATTCCAATCAGACAACATGACGACTGTTGCTTACATCAACCATCAGGGGGGAACAAGGAGTTCCCTGGTGATGAGAGAAGTGACCAAAATCATAAAATGGGCGGAGGATCACTCCTGCCACCTATCTGCGATCCACATCCCAGGAGTGGAAAACTGGGAGGCGGATTATCTGAGTCTTCAGACATTCCATCCGGGGGAGTGGGAACTCCACCCGGAGATATTTGCCCAGTTGACTCAATTATGGGGCATTCCAGACATGGACCTGATGGCGTCTCGTCAGAACTTCAAGGTTCCTTGCTACGGGTCCAGATCCAGGGATCCCAAGGCGACTCTGGTGGATGCATTAGTAGTGCCTTGGGCCTTCAACCTAGCTTATGTGTTTCCACCGTTTCCTCTCATTCCCAGGCTGGTAGCCAGGATCAAACAGGAGAGGGCCCCGGTGATCTTGATAGCTCCTGCGTGGCCACGCAGGACTTGGTATGCAGACCTGGTGAATATGTCATCGGCTCCACCATGGAAGCTACCTTTGAGACAGGATCTTCTAGTACAGGGTCCATTCGAACATCCAAATCTAGTTTCTCTCCAGCTGACGGCTTGGAAATTGAACGCTTGATTTTATCTAAGCGTGGGTTTTCGGATTCTGTGATAGATACTCTGGTACAGGCCAGAAAACCTGTAACTAGAAAAATTTACCATAAAATATGGAAAAGATATATCTGTTTGTGTGAATCCAAGAGATTCTCATGGAGTAAGATCAAAATTCCTAGGATCCTTTCCTTTCTCCAGGAAGGTTTGGATAAGGGATTATCAGCGAGTTCTCTAAAGAGACAGATTTCTGCTTTATCTGTCTTGTTACACAAACGACTGGCAAATGTGCCAGATGTTCAAGCTTTTGTTCAGGCTTTAGTCAGGATCAAGCCTGTTTACAGACCTTTGACTCCTCCCTGGAGTCTGAATTTAGTTCTTTCAGTTCTTCAAGGGGTTCCGTTTGAACCTCTACATTCCATAGATATCAAGATGTTATCTTGGAAAGTTCTGTTTTTGGTTGCTATTTCTTCTGCTAGAAGAGTTTCTGAGTTATCTGCTCTGCAGTGTAATCCGCCCTATCTGGTGTTCCATTCAGATAAGGTTGTTTTGCGTACTAAACCTGGTTTCCTTCCAAAGGTTGTTTCTAACAAGAATATTAACCAGGAAATAGTTGTGCCTTCTTTGTGTCCGAATCCAGTTTCAAAGAAGGAACGTTTGTTACACAATTTAGATGTAGTTCGTGCTTTGAAGTTTTATTTAGAAGCAACGAAGGATTTCAGACAAACGTCTTCTCTGTTTGTCGTTTATTCTGGCAAAAGGAGAGGTCAAAAAGCTACTGCTACCTCTCTTTCCTTTTGGCTGAAAAGCATCATCCGATTGGCTTATGAGACTGCCGGACGGCAGCCTCCCGAACGCATCACAGCTCACTCTACTAGGGCTGTGGCTTCCACATGGGCCTTCAAGAACAAGGCTTCTGTTGATCAGATATGTAAGGCAGCGACTTGGTCTTCCCTGCACACTTTTGCCAAATTCTACAAATTTGATACTTTTGCTTCTTCGGAGGCTATTTTTCGGAGAAAGGTTTTGCAAGCCGTGGTGCCTTCTGTTTAGGTAACCTGATTGGCTCCCTCCCTTCATCCGTGTCCTAAAGCTTTGGTATTGGTTCCCACAAGTTATGGATGACGCCGTGGACCGGACACACCAATGTTGGAGAAAACAGAATTTATGCTTACCTGATAAATTACTTTCTCCAACGGTGTGTCCGGTCCACGGCCCGCCCTGGTTTTTTAATCAGGTTTGATGAATTTCTTTCTTTAACTACAGTCACCACGGCACCCTATAGTTTCTCCTGTTTTTTTCTCCTGTCCGTCGGTCGAATGACTGGGGTGGGCGGAGCCTAGGAGGGACTATGTGGACAGCTTTTGCTGTGCTCTTTGCCATTTCCTGTTGGGGAGGAGAATATTCCCACAAGTTATGGATGACGCCGTGGACCGGACACACCGTTGGAGAAAGTAATTTATCAGGTAAGCATAAATTCTGTTTTTACTTTTGTTTATATACATATTGCCAAAAGAGATGTGCACTTCTAATTCCTTCAATATGGAATAGACCTTAGTTAGATACCAATAGCAGAATGTTAGCTATAGTCCTACCTTTTTAGCAAATAAATATCAATATATTTACATATATATATACACATTACTCATCACTGCCAATCAGTTAGGATACAACAATCATTGTTTATTCTTCATCTATAAGAATGGGGCATAATTGATCTCCTCATTAAGGCCTTTCCATAGTCCTCCCAAGCTCCCGGATATAAATACAGAGATCACTGACACTAGGGGGGTATCTGATCAAGGCATAGCCTCAAATATGGTGATTATAAATGATGAAGAATGGGAAAGTGCTATATCTGAAACTTTCTCAATAAGTACAGAAACCATCACTGCTAGTCAGGAGGATACTAACACCAACATATATAAGTCCTTTAAAACATATAAAAATCGTTCTTTGAAACAATTGAAATTAAAGTGGGAAATATCAAGTCTAAATAAATACTTGGAGTCCACTTAAAGTGATATTAATTCCGAAAAAGACGTCGTTTGAAGAGGATGCTCCGCGCCGGATGTCTTGAAGATGGAGCTGCTCCGCATCGGAAGGATAAAGATAGAAGATGCCGTCTGGATGAAGACTTCTGCCCGTCTGGAGGACAACTTCTGCCCGTCTGGAGGACCACTTCTGCAGGCTTCATTGAGGACATCTTGTCGCTTGGATGAAGACTTCTCCTGGTAAGTGAATCTTCGGGGGTTAGTGTTAGGATTTTTTAAGGGTGTATTGGGTGGGTTTATTTTTTAGGTTAGGGCTTTGGGCAGCAATAGAGCTAAATGCACTTTTAAGGGCAATACCCATCCAAATGCCCTTTTCAGGGCAATGGGGAGCTTAGGTTTTTTAGTTAAGGTTTTATTTGGGGGGTTGGTTGTGTGGGTGGTGGGTTTAACTGTTGGGGGGGGGGGTTTGTATTTCTTTTTAAATGTAAAAGAGCTGATTTCTTTGGGGCAATGCCCCACAAAAGGCCCTTTTAAGGGCTATTGGTAGTTTAGTTTAGGCTAGGTTTTTTTATTTTGGGGGGGGGACTTTTTTATTTTGATAGGGCTCTTAGATTAGGTGTAATTAGTTTAAAGATCTGCAATTTGTTTTTTATTTTCTGTAATTTAGTGTTGTTGTTTTTTTGTTGATTTAGCTAATTTAATTTAATTTATTTAATTTTATTTAATGTAGGTAATTTATTTAATTGTAGTGTAGTGTTAGGTGTTATTGTAACATAGGTTAGGTTTTATTTTACAGGTAAATTTGTATTTATTTTAGCTAGGTGGTTATTAAATAGTTAATAACTATTTAGTAACTATTCTACCTAGTTAAAATAAATACAAACTTGCCTGTAATTTAAAAATAAACCCTAAGCTAGCTACAATCTAACTATTAGTTATATTGTTGCTAGCTTAGGGTTTATTTTATAGGTAAGTATTTAGTTTTAAATAGGAATAATTTAGTTAATGATAGTAATTTTATTTAGATTTATTTAAATTATATTTAAGTTAGGGGGTGTTAGGGTTAGGGTTAGACTTAACTTTAAAGGGTTAATAAATTTAGAATAGTGGTGGCGATATTGGGGGCAGCAGATTAGGGGTTAATAAATATAATGTAGGTGGCGCAGATCTCCGGAGCGGAAGATTAGGGGTTAATAAGTATAATGTAGGTGGCGATGTTAGGGGCGGCAGATTAGGGGTTAATAATATTTAACTAGTGTTTGCGAGGCGGGAGTGCGGCTGTTTAGGCGTTAATATGTTTATTATAGTGGCAGAGATGTCCGGAGCGGCAGATTAGAGGTTAAAAATTTTTATTATAGTGTTTGCGATGCAGGAGGTCCTCGGTTTAGGGGTTAATAGGTAGTTTATGGGTGTTAGTGTACTTTTTAGCACTTTAGTTATGAGTTTTATGTTACGGCGTTGTAGTGTAAAACTCATAACTACTGACTTTAAAATGCGTTAATAATCTTGGCGGTAGAGGGTGTACCGCTCACTTTTTGGCCTCCCAGGACAGACTCATAATACCGGCGCTATGGAAGTCCCATAGAAAAAAGGGTTTACGAACTTTACGTAAGTCGGTTTGCGGTAAGGCCAAAAAAGTGTACGGTACACCTATACCTGCAAGACTCGTAATAGCAGCGGGCGTAAAAAAGCAGCGTTAGGACCTGTTAACGCTGCTTTTTTACCTTAACGCACAACTCGTAATCAAGCCGATATATTTTTAAAATTCAACTAATAAATAATTGTAAATAGACTTACAAGTAAGAGTAGGTAACTTAAATCTGTGAGGAAAATTTCCACCACTGCCCTTGCAGAATCAGAGCTGAATATTTTTTATTTAGAAAAAATGTTTTTTTCCATTCATACACTAAAGTTTATTAAATCAAAATTTAACCACACATACATTTAGCAGAAGCTAAAAATTAAAAACACTCCACCTAGGTTGAGCTGAGATTTTTAAATTAGTCTGAAATCAGTATCAAAGGTATCTAGCAGCAAAAATTATAGTTATAAGCTAAGCCCTTACAATCCAAGGGCTAGTTTAAATTTAAATTTTTACAAATTATTAAAGCTGCATAGTACAATGCAGCTTTAATAATTTGTAAAAATTTAAATTTAAACTAGCCCTCGGATTGTAAGGGCTTAGCTTATAACTATAATTTTTGCTGCTAGATACCTTTGATACTGATTTCAGACTAATTTAAAAATCTCAGCTCAACCTAGGTGGAGTGTTTTTAATTTTTAGCTTCTGCTAAATGTATGTGTGGTTAAATTTTGATTTAATAAACTTTAGTGTATGAATGGAAAAAAACATTTTTTCTAAATAAAAAATATTCAGCTCTGATTCTGCAAGGGCAGTGGTGGAAATTTTCCTCACAGATTTAAGTTACCTACTCTTACTTGTAAGTCTATTTACAATTATTTATTAGTTGTATCTTGCCCTTAACTCTAAATCTGTGGCAGGAGGTATCAGTGTTTAGGAGATTATAAAACTCAAATTGGGCTATCTGCCCTTAACCACTGAATCTCTTGTATATAATATACTCTGCCCTACCCCCACCCTCTCTCACTTTAAAATATTTTTAAAATTATCTGTGATAAGCAGGCCAATGCTTTTACACCTAATCCAGCATGTGTGGAGTACTTTTCTGTTTTAAAGACTGTGTGCTTGCTCTGTTCCAGGGACAAATTTCCAAGGAGAGGGGTATTTTTGTCATAATATAGAAATATCTATTTAAAAAAAAAATGCATATATATATATATATATATATATATATATATATATATATATATATATATATATATATATAGGAATATCTATTTAAAAATACTTAGAACCCATCCCCCTATGTGAAGAACATTGGAATGTGAGATATTTACTGTACAAACACAGTTAAACACTTTATTAAATATGAATATTGCATAAATATGATTTTACATGTTTTTTGCTACTTTACTGCAAAGGGCTCCAATGCACACACACACACACACACACACACATATATATATATATATATATATATATATATATATATATATATATATATATATATATATATATATATATATATATATATATATATATATATATATATATATATATATATACAGGGAGTGCAGAATTATTAGGCAAGTTGTATTTTTGAGGATTAATTTTATTATTGAACAACAACCATGTTCTCAATGAACCCAAAAAACTCATTAATATCAAAGCTGAATAGTTTTTAGTTTGTTTTTAGTTATAGCTATTTTAGGGGGATATCTGTGTGTGCAGGTGACTATTACTGTGCATAATTATTAGGCAACTTAACAAAAAACAAATATATACCCATTTCAATTATTTATTTTTACCAGTGAAACCAATATAACATCTCAACATTCACAAATATACATTTCTGACATTCAAAAACAAAACAAAAACAAATCAGTGACCAATATAGCCACTTTTCTTTGCAAGGACACTCAAAAGCCTGCCATCCATGGATTCTGTCAGTGTTTTGATCTGTTCACCATCAACATTGCGTGCAGCAGCAACCACAGCCTCCCAAACACTGTTCAGAGAGGTGTACTGTTTTCCCTCCTTGTAAATCTCACATTTGATGATGGACCACAGGTTCTCAATGGGGTTCAGATCAGGTGAACAAGGAGGCCATGTCATTAGATTTTCTTCTTTTATATCCTTTCTTGCCAGCCACGCTGTGGAGTACTTGGACGCGTGTGATGGAGCATTGTCCTGCATGAAAATCATGTTTTTCTTGAAGGATACAGACTTCTTCCTGTACCACTGCTTGTAGAAGGTGTCTTCCAGAAACTGGCAGTAGGACTGGGAGTTGAGCTTGACTCCATCCTCAACCCGAAAAGGCCCCACAAGCTCATCTTTGATGATACCAGCCCAAACCAGTACTCCACCTCCACCTTGCTGGCATCTGAGTCGGACTGGAGCTCTCTGCCCTTTACCAATCCAGCCACGGGCCCATCCATCTGGCCCATCAAGACTCACTCTCATTTCATCAGTCCATAAAACCTTAGAAAAATCAGTCTTGAGATATTTCTTGGCCCAGTCTTGACGTTTCAGCTTGTGTGTCTTGTTCAGTGGTGGTCGTATTTCAGCCTTTCTTACCTTGGCCATGTCTCTGAGTATTGCACACCTTGTGCTTTTGGGCACTCCAGTGATTTTGCAGCTCTGAAATATGGCCAAACTGGTGGCAAGTGGCATCTTGGCAGCTGCACGCTTGACTTTTCTCAGTTCATGGGCAGTTATTTTGCGCCTTGGTTTTTCCACACGCTTCTTGCGACCCTGTTGACTATTTTGAATGAAACGCTTGATTATTCAATGATCACGCTTCAGAAGCTTTGCAATTTTAAGAGTGCTGCATCCCTCTGCAAGATATCTCACTATTTTTGACTTTTCTGAGCCTGTCAAGTCCTTCTTTTGACCCATTTTGCCAAAGGAAAGGAAGTTGCCTAATAATTATGCACACCTGATATAGAGTGTTGATGTCATTAGACCACACCCCTTCTCATTACAGAGATGCACATCACCTAATATGCTTAATTGGTAGTAGGCTTTCGAGCCTATACAGCTTGGAGTAAGACAACATGCATAAAGAGGATGATGTGGTCAAAATACTCATTTGCCTAATAATTCTGCACTCCCTGTATATATATATATATGAATCCAAGAGTAAAAAGCACTCACCGGGTCTTTACAATATCAATCAAGTTTAATATGTGACGTTTCGGGGTTGCCCCCGTCTTCAGACAACTTATTACCATTTGTCTGAAGACGGGGGCAACCTCGAAACGTCACATATTAAACTTGATTGATATTGTAAAGACCCGGTGAGTGCTTTTTACTCTTGGATGCATATGATTTACTTTTAAAGCACCCCGGGCAGGCTGGATTGAAGCTGTGTTACTGTGAGTGCTTTACCTATCTGGACTATATATATATATATATATATATATATATATATATATATATATATATATATATATATATATATATATATATATATATATACACATACACATATATGCCTATATATGCATACATATGTATTTATGTGTTTATATTTGTGTATATGTCTGTAAATACATATAAACAGATATAAATATATATATATATATATATATATATATATATAAACATATATATATATACGATGAGACAAAAAGCGAAAAAGTCGATGGCGCTAGACTGAGGGGGTAAAAAGAGATATGAGGGCACAGAGGTGTGTACCTATATCAGACTAGAAGATGATGATCCCCTTGGAGCAAAAAACCAACCATATAGCAGCTATCCCTTAGGGAGGAGAGAGAAAACAGTACCAGATGAGGAAAAGAATTCCCCAGCTGGCCCAGTACTTCCCCCCCTCCAAAATAATAATATGGAAAAGACAAGAGCACGTTATAAGAGATGAAGTAGCGCTGGTTGTAAAGAAATATAGTTTACACGATCACTATGTGTGAGGAAATAACAAGGAAAAAAAAAAACAAGGAAAAAAAAAAAAATTGATTACACAGCAAATAAAACACCATAGAATGAGAGGAATGTTAATTCCTAAATGTCCCAGATGCTTGACCACTTATATAATATATATGGAAAGTAAGAAAATTCCAGACTTGGGGTATGTGTGGAATGCCAACTTACAAGAAAAAACCTCAATCGTATGAGGTAAGGAATCAGCACATCAGGGAATCCTTCTCGGTGGATTAGGCTTGGCCCCTTAGGATGTAGGAGAAACTTCAAACAGCAAGCTTGCCTTTTTCCCTTCTGCTTTCCCGGGTATGGGTGAAACTTCAGGAGGTAAATGCACCTTTTCCCTCAGGCTCTTTCAGTATGAATCGATTATATGGTGATACCCGGGAAAGCAGAAGGGAAAAAGGCAAGCTTGCTGTTTGAAGTTTCTCCTACATCCTAAGGGGCCAAGCCTAATCCACCGAGTTGGATTCCCTGATGTGCTGATTCCTTACCTCATACGATTGAGGTTTTTTCTTATAAGTTGGCATTCCACACATACCCCAAGTCTGGAATTTTCTTACTTTCCATATATATTATATAAGTGGTCAAGCATCTGGGACATTTAGGAATTAACATTCCTCTCATTCTATGGTGTTTTATTTGCTGTGTAATCCATTTTTTTTTTTTTTCCTTGTTTTTTTTTTTTTTCCTTGTTATTTCCTCACACATAGTGATCGTGTAAACTATATTTCTTTACAACCAGCGCTACTTCATCTCTTATAACGTGCTCTTGTCTTTTCCATATATATATATATATATATATATATATATATATATATATATATATATATATATATATATATATATATATATATATACGTATGTATTTCTATGTTAAAATACTTTGAATGCATTTTTTTTCTAACACTGAGACCTCGTGTCTTTGAGCCCTGATAACTTTTTAATGCAATTTTTAAAAAATATTTTTTATGCACAATTTTTTATTGGAGCATAACAGTTAACCGGAGCTCTGAAGGTGAGCTAACCCGATACGGGATAAATCCAATTGCGTTCAAGAGAACACGTTTACTTTCAACTTGTGAGATGTGCGCTACTTCCAACACATGCAAACACCCGTGATAAACCCCTTAATGCTCACACGCAACTGTTAAGCGCACCACTCGTAATCTAGCCTATATATTGAAGATTTTATATATTGGAAGCAGCAATAAGTGTGCTACCTAATATGTAATTTAAACAAGGTTAAAACATAAATAAATCACATGCTGTAGGAATATGAGCATAAACTGGAACTTGTAGCGCAAACCCTTCCTCACTATACTTGGAACTGGCAGATGGTGCCTAGCCTGTTTATCTAATAAGAAATGTTATCATTCAAGCTTTTCATACAACATTCTGTTGTTTCCCTTTTCTCATTATTCACACAGGAGAGTATTTAACAAATATAAGCATGACTCATATGTGTAGATGTAATGTTTGCTGTCTTCTTTACATGATTAAAAGTTTAATTATTTCAGACACTGTTGCAGAACGTACATAGACAGTTTGTACTATGAAATTACAGAACAACAAAATGAACTGCGGAGGTAAGGGTGTCCTTGGAACCAAGCAATTGAACTCTAATGACTGGTTTACAGCCAAAAACTTTCAGCATTTAATTTAATGCTCTAGCTGTTAAAACAAACTTCAGCGCATTGCTACACAATGTCATGTTACCCTATTCCGAAACCATTTAAGATTTAAAGGGGCAGAGTATAGGTGCCGTTGCATTATATTAGAAGAGAACCAATAAACCTCATCACATCTTCTTATGCTAAATGAACCCTAAATCTAAACAGTAGCCATCAGCTATCCCCATATAAAGTAATTTAAATGTTGGAGTGCACCATTGTTCTGATTCAGTGGCATCTAGAGTAAACAGTTACAGTTAGCAGTGGTAATAGACCTTAAAGGGACATTATACACTCATTTTGTCTTTGCATAAATGTTTTGTAGATGATCTATTTATAAAGCCCATAAGTTTTTTGTTTTTTTTAAATGTATAGTTTTGCTTATTTTTAAATAACATTGCTCTGATTTTCAGACTCCTAACCAAGCCCCAAAGTTTTATTTGAATATCGTCAGCTACAGGGCCATCTTTAATATTGACTGGACCTTGGGCAAAAATGTTCTTGGGCCCCCATCACACCATGCAATTTCGCTTTCCACCCCAACATCCCAAAAAACAACTAAATCAATTTATTTTATATAAAAAAATTAAATTATTAGCCCAGCAGTGGATCATCCACTGCTGGGCTAATCTTTTTGTAAAACAATGAAATAAATTGCAATATGTGAAACTGGACCTAAGCAGTGCTAATAAGTAGATAAATATATAAATTCCTCCACTGTTGATTCATTTAATTTGCTTTTGAATGTGATTCTGGTGTGAGGTTAGCTGGTTAAAGAGATTTAGGGCAGCCAACAGGAGCAAAGTAAGTTAAAGACTGAGGAGGAAGCATGGAGGTGCAGAAAAATATAAGTTTACTAACTGGAACAGCAGAACTACTATGGGAAGCTGTAAAATTTGAGACAGAGAGAAAACAAAACTATAAAAATAAATATTACATTAATGTGTGAAGTATCAGCATGACACTATACATCAGCCACAGGAGCACATGTCCCTTCTTTGCTAGGAACAAGTTCCCTCTCACCCTGTACTAGACAATGCTGCATGGGGAGGGGCATGTGTACACTCACTTATTCTTCCCACTGACACCTTTCTACAAAACACTGTTCCCCTAACAAACTTCAGTTTGTTGATCTTAGGGCCACAGCAGAAAGAGCAGGGCTAAGGGGACCAGCAGACTGGATGCTGTCTGCCCAAGGCTGCATGGATACAGTGAGAGACAAGTCACACAGCCTCAACACTGAAGAGAGCAGTGTGTGCAGCTGCTCAGATGCTCAAATCCTTACGTGCCTGCCACTCCAGCTTTCTGCTGCATGTGCCTACAGTGAGCCCTACCCAGAAACAATTCCCACCACCAGAGCAGTTACCTGGTAACAGTGGTAACCCCCAGCAGGACCTTTTCTGATGCAGTGGGAATGGCTGGATGCCGAGTTAGGGCTTTGCATTCAGTGCTGCACAGTGCACATCTAAAACAGCATATAGCAATAGCTTGGCATGTTACATGGCACTGGCACAGTTTCTCACAAATAAATATAAGCAGATAACTTTTGACTGTGACAGTGTTAGGACTGACTGTGTGTGTTCCCCATATCACATCAGCAGTCTGGTAGGACTCTTGGGCCCCTCAGCAAAGACTGGGCCCTGGGCAGCTGCCCCTTTTGCCCTGTGTTAAAGACGGCCCTGGTCAGCTACCTTCTCCAGCTTGCTCCTGTTTGTGTAAATGGTCTTTTCATATGCAAAAGAAGGGGGAGGGGGGGAGTGTCTTATTTCCCACTTGCAGTGGGCTTTCCAACTGCCTTTTCAACAGAGCTAAACTGAAAGCTTCTAAGTACGTTTCTAAACCATTTTATACTGGATTTTTATATCAGTATCTGTGCATCTTATTCTTTATAGTAGTGTCTATTACATGCAGTTATATGAAAATGAGTGTATACTGTCCCTTTAAAGTGACATGACCCCCCCCCATGTTTCATGATTTAGATAGAGCATGTAAATTTACACAACTTTCCAATTTATTAATATTATCTCTAGGTATCTTTTATTGAAAAGGATACCAAGGTAGGCTCAGGAGCTGCTGATTGGTAGCGCACATGAATGCCTCATGTTATTGATTCACCGTTGCATTCAACAAGCTCCCAGTAATGCATTGCTGCTCCTTCAATGAAGGATACCAAGAGAATGAAGCAAATTAGATAATAGAAGCAAATGGGAAAGTTGTTTAAAATTGTATTCTCTGTCTGAATCATGAAAAAAAGTTTTTGGGTTTCATGTCCCTTTAAGGTTGTAGGTGCTGACAAAATTCCATGTTAAGTTTGGTATTAGTAAGGTGTCATAATTTTCTAGATCTTTTTTATTTATTTTTTTATTAAATCCCCCGTTGACCCTCTTTACATCTCTCTCTGTTCTAGTAAGAGACAAAGTAAATGAAAAAGGTGGATGTTATTGATTATTGATACATTTGATAAATGGGAGTGCTACTTTAATTATTAGGGTGCTTAGCACCCTAATAGAAATACCACTATTTGCAGTAGCTCCGATAATCCTCATACAGCATATGTAATCCAGGCTGGGAACAGCTGGGAACCTCCTTTAAATACTACCTATAGGGGTAGATTTAACAAGTGCTGGGCGGACATGATTTGCTGTAGAGAATCATGTCCGCCCGACATCGCTAAATGCCAAAGGCATTTAACATTGCACAAGCATTTCTTGTGAAATGCTTGTGCAATACCGCCCCCTTCATATTCGCGGCCAATCGATTTGCTGCTAGCAGGGGATCGGATCAGGATGATTTCAGTCCGCCACCTAACGACCGCTGCGGGCCGGAAACTTCGGTTGTAGAAAGCACCATCCGCTGCTTGTTAAATCTACCCCATAGTCTTGATTCCGTACACTGTATGAGGAGTATCAGAGTGACTCTTTTGCACCGGTTCATGGGCGTTTCTTTTTGTACCTGCAGATAGGGTTTGTGTTATATAATTTAGGATATTTTGTTGGGATTAAGGAATGCTGTAATAAAATCCTTATATCACTTTAAAAGTGTACTGAAAGGCAATTCTTTAAGGTGTTTGTTATTGATATTCACCTTCTTTTTTTTACATTTATGAAATTGCTATAAACATACATTGTTGCAAACATTGCTGCCAGATTTTAAGCAACTTTCTAATTTACTCCTATTATCAATTTTTCTTCGTTCTCTTTATTTCATCTTTATTTGAAAAAGCAGGAATGTAAGCTTAGGAACCAGACCATTTTTGGTTCAGCACCTGGGTAGTGCTTGCTGATTAGGGGCTAAATGCACAGTCCTGCTTTTTCAAGTAAAGATACCAAGAGAACGAAGAACAATTGATAATAGTAGTCAATTAGAAAGTTGCTTAAAATTGCATGCTCTATCTGAATCATGAAAGAAAAAAAATTGGGTTCCAAACCCCTTTAAAGGGACACTGAACTCAATTTTTTTTCTTTTGTGATTCAGATAGAGCAGGCAATTTTAAGGAACTTTCTAATTTACTCCTATTATCAAATGTTCTTCATTCTCTTGGTATCTTTATTTGAAAAGCAAGAATGTACGTTTAGATGCCGGCCCATTTTTGGTGAACAACCTGGGTTGTCCTTACTGATTGGACAGCACCAATAAACAAGTGCTGTCCAGTCTACTGAACCAAAAATTGTCTGGCGCCTTATCTGATGCCTTCTTTTTCAAATAAAGATAGCAAGAGAATGAAGAAAATTTGATAATAGGAGTAAGTTAGAAAGTAACTTAAAATTGCATGCTCTATATTAATCACATAAGAATTTTTTTGGGTTCAGTGTCCCTTTAAGTTTAATTTTTACTTTACTGTCCCTTTAAAAAAAAAAATAAACATGCAAATATTTAATTGAATTAAAAAATAAACATTCTGATTTTCATTTTTGTTGTGTATAAGTTCCATATCTTAAAAGTGTAATTTTAAATATATTTTAAACCTTTTAACCTAAATGATTTAAGTGCAGATGACGACTGCATGTCTCTACCATTTCTCATACCCATTTTGCTTGCCCAAACTAAATAATACAATTTTAATGACAAAGAAAAACTTTGTGCTGGGATAACTTTCTGTTTTGTGAACCTTTCCATCTTAAAAATAAGCAATTGATTTCCATGACAGAGTGTGCATTGTAAAATCTGTATGGAAATACTGCTTTATATCTCTTTTGATAAATATCTGTTAAATATTTGTTCAGCATAGATTTATACAAGACAAACTTTAGTTTTGACACACAAATGCAATGTGTATTGTGAACATGAAAGATTGGTAAACAAATCACTAAGGCTCATGGAATAATATTTTTCCTTATCTATTTCCTTTTATGCCTCTGCAGTGGGAAGCATATATATATATTTATACACACACACACACACACAATATTGTGAAAGCCTGTTTATTCTCAAAAGTCTTAACACATGCTGCAACAAACACAATGCTATTTGTAAACACACAAACCTTTTCAGCAGTGAAGGCATAGAGGCCTAGATTTAGAGTTCGGCGGTAGCCGTCAAAACCAGCGTTAGAGGCTCCTAACGCTGGTTTTGGCCGCCCGCTGGTATTTGGAGTCAGTGATTAAAGGGTCTAACGCTCACTTTGCAGCCGCGACTTTTCCATACCGCAGATCCCCCTACGCCATTTGCGTATCCTATCTTTTCAATGGGATCTTTCTAACGCTGGTATTTAGAGTCGTTTCTGCAGTGAGCGTTAGAGCTCTAACGACAAGATTCCAGCCGCCTGAAAATAGCAGGAGTTAAGAGCTTTCTGGCTAACGCCGGTTTATAAAGCTCTTAACTACTGTACCCTAAAGTACACTAACACCCATAAACTACCTATGTACCCCTAAACCGAGCTCCCCCCACATCGCCGACACTCGATTAAAAATTTTAACCCCTAATCTGCCGACCGCCACCTACGTTATACTTATGTACCCCTAATCTGCTGCCCCTAACCCCGCCGACCCCTATATTACATTTATTAACCCCTAATCTGCCCCCCACAACATCGCCGCCAGCTACTTAAAATAATTAACCCCTAATCTTCCGACCACAAAGCGCCGCCACCTACGTTATCCCTATGTACCCCTAATCTGCTGCCCCTAACATCGCCGACCCCTATATTATATTTATTAACCCCTAATCTGCCCCCCACAACGTCGCCGACACCTACCTACACTTATTAACCCCTAATCTGCCGAGCGGACCTGAGCGCTACTATAATAAAGTTATTAACCCCTAATCCGCCTCACTAACCCTATCATAAATAGTATTAACCCCTAATCTGCCCTCCCTAACATCGCCGACACCTACCTTCAATTATTAACCCCTAATCTTCCGATCGGAGCTCACCGCTATTCTAATAAATGTATTAACCCCTAAAGCTAAGTCTAACCCTAACACTAACACCCCCCTAAGTTAAATATAATTTACATCTAACGAAATAAATTAACTCTTATTAACCCCTTAACGACCGAGGACGTGCAGGGTACGTCCTCAAAAAAAAGGCAGTTAATGCCTGAGGACGTACCCTGCACGTCCTCGGTGTGGAAAGCAGCTGGAAGCGATCCTGCTCGCTTCCAGCTGCTTTCCGGTTATTGCAGTGATGCCTCGATATCGAGGCATCCTGCAATAACCATTTGTAGCCATCCGATGCAGAGAGAGCCACTCTGTGGCCCTCTCTGCACCGGACATTAACGGCTACGTTTGAGGGTGGATAGGAGCCGGTGTGGGAGGCGGGTGGCGGCCATCGATGGCCCCGGATGATGCTGAGGGGGGCGGGATCGGGGGCGGGAATGCCCGGGGGGCGCGCACGGGCGCGCGCGCGTGCACGGGGGGTGGGGGCGGGCGCGTGCACGGGAGGGAGCGGGTGGGAACCGCTGCACTACAGAAAAAGTACCATTAAAATTTACTAAAAAGGGGAAATAAAGTTGGCAGTAAAAAGATCAGGCAGGTGGTGGGGGTTGGTCTGTGGGGGGGGGGGAAGCTACACTACAGAAACTAAAAATAAAAACAAAAAAAAAACGTTTTATTTTGCAAAATGGGTACTGGCAGACAGCTGCCAGTACCCAAGATGGCCCCCAATAAGGCAGATGGGGAGGATTAGAGAGCTGTTTGGGGGGATCAGGGAGGTTGGGGGCTAAGGGGGGATGCTACACCCCCAGCATATGTAAATATGCTTTAAAAAAATAAAAATAAAAATAAAAAAACCTTTTATTTTAGTACTGGCAGACTTTCTGCCAGTACTTAAGATGGCGGAGACAATTGTGGGGTGGGGGAGGGAAGGGAGCTGTTTGGGAGGGATCAGGGGGTCTGATGTGTCAGGTGGGAGGCTGATCTCTACACTAAAGCTAAAATTAACCCTGCAAGCTCCCTACAAACTACCTAATTAACCCCTTCACTGCTAGCCATAATACACGTGTGATGCGCAGCAGCATTTAGCGGCCTTCTAATTACCAAAAAGCAATGCCAAAGCCATATATGTCTGCTATTTCTGAACAAAGGGGATCCCAGAGAAAAATTTACAACCATTTATGCCATAATTGCACAAGCTGTTTGTAAATAATTTCAGTGAGAAACCGAAAGTTTGTGAAAAAGTGAACGACTTTTTGTATTTGATCGCATTTGGCGGTGAAATGGTGGCATGAAATATACCAAAATTGGCCTAGATCAATACTTTGGGATGTCTTCTAAAAAAATATATATACATGTCAAGGGATATTCAGGGATTCCTGAAAGATATCAGTGTCCCAATGTAACTAGCGCTAGTCTTGAATAAAATGGTTTGGAAATAGCAAAGTGCTACTTGTATTTATGGCCCTATAACTTGCAAAAAAAAGCAAAGAACATGTAAACATTGGGTATTTCTAAACTCAGGACAAAATTTAGAAAATATTTAGCATGGGTGTTTTTTTGTGGTTGTAGATGTGTAACAGATTTTGGGGGTCAAAGTTAGAAAAAGTGTTTTTTTTCTATTTTTTTCTCATATTTTATAAAAAAAATTATAATAAATTATAAGATATGATGAAAATAATGGTATCTTTGGAAAGTCCATTTAATGGCGAGAAAAACGGTATATAATATGTGTGGGTACAATAAATGAGCAAGAGGAAAATTACAGCTAAACACAAACACCACAAAAATGTAAAAATAGCCTTGGTCCCAAACGGACAGAAAATGGAAAAGTGCTGCGGTCATTAAGGGGTTAAATAAATTATTCCTATTTAAAGATAAATACTTACCTGTAAAATAAACCCTAATATAGCTACAATATAAATTATAATTATATTATAGCTATTTTAGGATTTATATTTATTTTACAGGCAACTTTGTAATTATTTTAACCAGGTACAATAGCTATTAAATAGTTAAGAACTATTTAATAGCTACCTAGTTAAAATAATTACAAATTTACCTGTAAAATAAATCCTAACCTAAGTTATAATTAAACCTAACACTACCCTATCAATAAAATAATTAAATAAACCACCTACAATTACCTACAATTAACCTAACACTACACTATCAATAAATTAATTAAACACAATTCCTACCAATAAATACAATTAAATAAACTAGCTAAAGTACAAAAAATAAAAAAGAACTAAGTTACAGAAAATAAAAAAATATTTACAAACATAAGAAATATATTACAACAATTTTAAACTAATTACACCTACTCTAAGCCCCCTAATAAAATAACAAAGCCCCCCAAAATAAAAAATTCCCTACCCTATTCTAAATTAAAAAATTTACAAGCTCTTTTACCTTACCAGCCCTGAACAGGGCCCTTTGCGGGGCATGCCCCAAGAAGTTCAGCTCTTTTGCCTGTAAAAAAAACATACAATACCCCCCCCCAACATTACAACCCACCACCCACATACCCCTAATCTAACCCAAACCCCCCTTAAATAAACCTAACACTAAGCCCCTGAAGATCTTCCTACCTTGTCTTCACCATCCAAGTATCACCGATCCGTCCTGGCTCCAAGATCTTCATCCAACCCAAGCGGGGGTTGGCGATCCATAATCCGGTGCTGAAGAGGTCCAGAAGAGGCTCCAAAGTCTTCCTCCTATCCGGCAAGAAGAGGACATCCGGACCGGCAAACATCTTCATCCAAGCGGCATCTTCGATCTTCTTCCATCCGGTGCGGAGCGGGTCCATGTTGAAGCAGGCGACGCGGATCCATCCTCTTCTTCCGATGTCTCCCGACGAATGACGGTTCCTTTAAGGGACGTCATCCAAGATGGCGTCCCTCGAATTCCGATTGGCTGATAGGATTCTATCAGCCAATCGGAATTAAGGTAGGAATTTTCTGATTGGCTGATGGAATCAGCCAATCAGAATCTAGTTCAATCCGATTGGCCGATCCAATCAGCCAATCAGATTGAGCTCGCATTCTATTGGCTGATCGGAACAGCCAATAGAATGCGAGCTCAATCTGATTGGCTGATCGGAACAGCCAATAGAATGCGAGCTCAATCTGATTGGCTGATTGGATCAGCCAATCGGATTGAACTTGATTCTGATTGGCTGATTCCATCAGCCAATCAGAAAATTCCTACCTTAATTCCGATTGGCTGATAGAATCCTATCAGCCAATCGGAATTCGAGGGACGCCATCTTGGATGACGTCCCTTAAAGGAACCGTCATTCGTCGGGAGACATCGGAAGAAGAGGATGGATCCGCGTCGCCTGCTTCAACATGGACCCGCTCCGCACCGGATGGAAGAAGATCGAAGATGCCGCTTGGATGAAGATGTTTGCCGGTCCGGATGTCCTCTTCTTGCCGGATAGGAGGAAGACTTTGGAGCCTCTTCTGGACCTCTTCAGCACCGGATTATGGATCGCCAACCCCCGCTTGGGTTGGATGAAGATCTTGGAGCCAGGACGGATCGGTGATACCTGGATGGTGAAGACAAGGTAGGAAGATCTTCAGGGGCTTAGTGTTAGGTTTATTTAAGGGGGGTTTGGGTTAGATTAGGGGTATGTGGGTGGTGGGTTGTAATGTTGGGGGGGGGGTATTGTATGTTTTTTTTACAGGCAAAAGAGCTGAACTTCTTGGGGCATGCCCCGCAAAGGGCCCTGTTCAGGGCTGGTAAGGTAAAAGAGCTTGTAAATTTTTTAATTTAGAATAGGGTAGGGAATTTTTTATTTTGGGGGGCTTTGTTATTTTATTAGGGGGCTTAGAGTAGGTGTAATTAGTTTAAAATTGTTGTAATATATTTCTTATGTTTGTAAATATTTTTTTATTTTCTGTAACTTAGTTCTTTTTTATTTTTTGTACTTTAGCTAGTTTATTTAATTGTATTTATTGGTAGGAATTGTGTTTAATTAATTTATTGATAGTGTAGTGTTAGGTTAATTGTAGGTAATTGTAGGTGGTTTATTTAATTATTTTATTGATAGGGTAGTGTTAGGTTTAATTATAACTTAGGTTAGGATTTATTTTACAGGTAAATTTGTAATTATTTTAACTAGGTAGCTATTAAATAGTTCTTAACTATTTAATAGCTATTGTACCTGGTTAAAATAATTACAAAGTTGCCTGTAAAATAAATATAAATCCTAAAATAGCTATAATATAATTATAATTTATATTGTAGCTATATTAGGGTTTATTTTACAGGTAAGTATTTATCTTTAAATAGGAATAATTTATTTAATAAGAGTTAATTTATTTCGTTAGATGTAAATTATATTTAAGTTAGGGGGGTGTTAGTGTTAGGGTTAGACTTAGCTTTAGGGGTTAATACATTTATTAGAATAGCGGTGAGCTCCGATCGGAAGATTAGGGGTTAATAATTGAAGGTAGGTGTCGGCGATGTTAGGGAGGGCAGATTAGGGGTTAATACTATTTATGATAGGGTTAGTGAGGCGGATTAGGGGTTAATAACTTTATTATAGTAGCGCTCAGGTCCGCTCGGCAGATTAGGGGTTAATAAGTGTAGGTAGGTGTCGGCGACGTTGTGGGGGGCAGATTAGGGGTTAATAAATATAATATAGGGGTCGGCGATGTTAGGGCAGCAGATTAGGGGTACATAGGGATAACGTAGGTTGCGGCGGTTTACGGAGCGGCAGATTAGGGGTTAAAAGTGTAATGCAGGGGTCAGCGATAGCGGGGGGCGGCAGAATAGGGGTTAATAAGTGTAAGGTTAGGGGTGTTTAGACTCGGGGTACATGTTAGAGTGTTAGGTGCAGACGTAGGAAGTGTTTCCCCATAGGAAACAATGGGGCTGCGTTAGGAGCTGAACGCTGCTTTTTTGCAGGTGTTAGGTTTTTTTTCAGCTCAAACAGCCCCATTGTTTCCTATGGGAGAATCGTGCACGAGCACGTTTTTGAGGCCGGCCGCGTCCGTAAGCAACTCTGGTATCGAGAGTTGCATTTGCGGTAAAAATGCCCTACGCTCCTTTTTTGGAGCCTAACGCAGCATTTGTTTTAACTCTCGATACCAGAGTTAAATTTATGGTGCGGCCAGAAAAAAGCCTGCGGAGCGTTAACAGCCCTTTTACCGCCGAACTCTAAATCTAGGCCAGAGTAACCCTAACCATGATTAGTCCCACAAGCTCAGCATGCCCCCCTTAAAGGGTCATGAAACCCAACATTTTTCTTTCATGATTCAGAAAGAGCATGCAATTATAAAAAAACTTTCTAATGTACTTTTATGATCTAATTTGCTTTATTCTCTTGATATCCTTTGTAGAAAATCATATCTAAATAGGCTCAGTAGCTGCTGATTGGTGGCTGCACCTAGATGCCTTGTGTGATTGTCTCTAAATAATTGTGCAAATTAGATTATAGAAGTAAATTGGAATGTTTTTTAAATTTGTATTCTCTAAAAAATATGAGGTTTCATGCCCCTTTAATGTTATTCTGCCCACTTTAGTACCTCCCTAATTATTTTGCTATTCACTAACTACAACTGGACCAACTAGCCCTGCCAGCCCCCTAAGAAATCCCTGGACGATACTTCTAACCTACATACCATAATAGCATTTTGGCCCTCTAGCTTGACCCAGCCTCCATACATAATCCTGTAACATCAAGGAACTCCTTTACTTGCTGTTAGGAGTCATGTATGGACATTAGACTTTTGAAGGAGTTATGTCATGGGAGATTGTGTAGGAGAACAGTATAGCTAAGGGGGATACCATAGTTGGGGTAATGTTGGGGTTATAGTTTAGGGGAGTTTCCAGTAGGGATAATGTGAGGGGTTACTTAGGTCATGGTGTTTGACTTATGGGAAGATTGTTTGTGCAGTATTTCTAGTTTGTTCATGTTGTATTGGAGTAGAAAAATCTCAAGGACTAGTGGAGCTTATTGAGGTTGTGGTTAATATTAGTTAGGAATATAGTTGGGTGTTAGAAGGTTATAGCATTGAGTGAGAATTATGTATGGGGCCAGGCCAGGCTACTACATTTGTTAAATGTCCTAATAATCATGATAAATCTTTATAGATTTACATGTTTTTCCCAAGTAATATGAGAGAAAACAAGCAGCAACAACAAGAGTAATGACCCATATATTTTGTTCAGTGGACTTTGTTATGAGCCTCCTCTATTTATAGTCACCTTGGCTCAAGGTCTTTGGTGCTGGCTATCTGCTTCTTTTTACAATGGAAAAAATAATTATGTTTCCAGATTTCACTTCCATCAATGCAGCTCTCTCATTTCACTGGTGTTCAACACTACTCTTGTGGGATGTAGACTGTGATTTGTCTATATAGGAGCATTCATTAGGGCGCCACACAATGCTCTCAGTGCCTAGTAGGACTTTTTGTTAAGTCACAAACACATTTCAGCTCTCTAATGATCTTTCTCTTAATTTGTCTCAAGATTTTGGGGAAAGTTTAAATAACACTTTGGAACTGTGATTCAATGGACCCAGTATCTGTACTAGAACGGGTATTTATGCAATTTAATGGTTTTAAAAAGTAATGGTTTTGAAATGTACATGATAATATTGTAAATGATATGATAAAAAGATCTCTTTTTTTAGATTGGCAGAGCATATATCAGCATTGTCTTTGTGTTGATTGCTCATTTTTTTTTGTCATAGTAGGAGCTTATGACTCAAAACGTGTAAATATAAAAAGACTGTGCAAATTTTGTTAATGGAAGTACATTTGAAAGTTTAATTTTGACTTGAGTGTCCCTTTAAAACTCTCTTCTACAGTGACATCTTACGACCTTCCTGGAAATGTAGAATATATCTGGAAATTCAGTCTGTATATATGCTTTTTCCCTGTTTCTCTGCTTCTTTAAATGATTTAAAAAAGGTCAAGCAAGACAAGCAAAGGACTAGTCTTATGGTGCAAAACTGACCAAAGGAAACATGGAAACTATATAGTAAATGTAGTTGAACAATAATTAAATGTAACATTTACCTGGTGCCGATGCACTTTTGATTCAAGTGGAGGGCAAAAATATTAACGGTATTGTGAGTTAACATCGCTGGAACATATAGTTCTTCAACTGTTTTTTCCAAAACCCAGTGCAATTTCTGAAGAAATATTTAACAAGTTAGCTGCAATTGTTGGCAAAGTGGCTAAAATGTGTGTGTACTTCATTTCTGATTGTAGACAAACTTGAAAGTGTTGTAAAAGGTAATAACACACACACACTACACTTTAATACACAACATGCTCTCATACAACACACACTCATACAACACACACTCTCATACAACACACACTCTCATACAACACACACTCATATAACACACACTCTCATACAACACACAACACACACTCACTCTCATACAACAATACACACACTCATACAACACACACTCTCATACAACACACACTCTCATACAACACACACTCTAATACAACACACACTCATACAACACACACTCATACAACACACACTCTCATACAACACACACTCATACAACACACACTCTCATACAACACACACTCTCATACACACACACTCTCATACAACAATAAACACACTCATACAACACACACTCTCATACAACACACACTCTCATACAACACACACTCTCATACAACACACAACACACACTCTCATACAACACACACTCTCATACAACACACACTCTCATACAACACAGACACACACTCTCATACATAACACACTCTCATACAACACACACACACACTCTCATATGCAACACACTCTCATACAACACACATACTCTCTCATACACAACACACACTCATACAACACACACACACACACTCTCATACACAACACACACTCTCATTCATCACACACTCTCATATAACACACTCATATATCACACACACACTCTCATACACAACACATTCTCATACAACACACATACACACAGACTCTCATACACAACACACACTCATACAAAACACACTTTCATACAACACACACACACTCTGTCAGGATGCCAGTAATCAGACTAAGACGAGAAGTGCAAAAATAATCACACCTTTATCAATAGCAAATAAAAAGTCCACAAGTCAAATAACAAGCCAGGAATCAAACACCAGAGCTGGTAGTCAGACGAGCCGAGTCAGGATCCAAAGTGAGTTTTCAGATCAGCCGAAATCAGGAACAAGGAGAACAGCAGAGTCAGGAACAAGCCAGGGATCAGGAACCAGGATGGACGTCAGACAGTCAAGTAATACACAGGTGCTCTGAGACAACGCAAGGGCAAAACATACTGAACAGAGGCCCTTTAAATAATAAGTGATGACATCACAATTCTGAGACTGCATCCTGTTTCACACGGATGATGTACACCAGTCTGGCCATAAAAGGAAGTGCAGGAAATGAGCAACATCACACAGTATGCACCAGAGTCAACAAGAGAGGTGAGTAAAATGGCAGCCAGCAGCACATGGCAAACAAAGCAGGGGAAAAACCCTGACACACTCATACAATACACACACTCATACAACACACACAACACACTCTCATACAACACACACTCTCATACAACACACACTCTCATACAACACACACACTCTCATACAACACACACACACTCTCATACAACACACACTCTCATACAACACACACTCTCATACACAACACACTCTCATACAACACACACTCTCATACAACACACACACATTAATACAACACACACACTCTCATACAACACACACTCTCATACACAACACACTCTCATACAACACACACTCTCATATAACACACACTTTCATACAAAACACACACATTAATACAACACACACACTCTCATACAACACACACACACTCTCATACAACACACACTCTCATACAACAGACACTTTCATACAACACACACTCTCATACAACACACACACACACTATCATATAACACACGCCACACTCATACACACACACATAAAAACAGAAAATCACACAGAAACACTGACACACACTCACAGAAACATTCTCACACTCACATGAATGTACACACTTACAGAAACACTCACAGACACACTGAAACAGTTTTTTAACCAGTTACATGGACTCATGCCTCTTAAATAATGTAGAAAGCTGTACTCATCCTGATTTTATACAATGAAGAAAAGCTGAAGTAGACAAAATTAAATAATACAAATCTGTATTGTTTCCAATAACAGAAAAGCATACATGTTTAGCTTATTAAATACTGGCTTGTACATTTAGGATGCCACAAGACTATAAACTGTAAAAAAACAAAAAAACTAAACACAATTATATGTGTTTTGGAAATATAAAGTTGAATGTAGACAGATCAAAATTATATATATTTTTTTACCCAGGTGTTTTTAATCATGTTTCTTTTAAAATTGCTGTGAATAGATGTCCTGGGTCTGTTAATAAATAAGTAAATATGGAAAAAACTCATCTCACAAAATCTAAAAGTGATTCAGACATTTTAAAAAAGTTTCCAATTTACTTCTATTATAAAATTTGCTTCATTCCCATAACATTCTGTGTTAAATAGATACCTAGGTAGGAATGTGTAGCACTACAGGGCAGGAAACAGTGCTGCCATCTAGTACTCTTGCAAAGGAATACAATCTTGCAAAACTGCTGCCGTATAGTGCTCCAGAAATGGGCCGGTTGCTAAGCTTATGTCTCTGCTTTTCAACAAAATGAATGAAGAATGAAGAAAAATTGATAATAGAATTAAATTAGAAAGTTGCTTAAAATTGCCTGCTCTATCTGAATCATGAAAGAAAAATGTTGGGTTTCATATCCCTTTAACTTTATATTTTCTAATAGGAATTTTGTTATTTTTAAATTTTTTCTGCTTGAATTTTTCTTTTCTTTATACAAACGTCCTATGAGAGTAAACAGCGGTAACTAAGCACTTTAAAATAAATAAATAAAAACAATATTAACCACTTGTCGTTTTCTTACCTTTCACTTTCTTTGAAGCTTCTGGTTTTCTTACTGCAGCTGATACCATAAGCAGCAAGCTGGGGCTCTGCTCCACCTCCTAATTCCTATTTGCCCATACTGTTCCTGTGCTCTGCTGCAGCTATTTTGAAATAATATATAGCGCATTTCAGAAAATGGTGGAATGGTGGCTTAAGATTGCTGTGTGCACTTGAGAAAAGGTGCGCACATGCGCATGCGCACACCTTAGGTTTTGGGAGCAGTGCCTTTCACCCCTCTGATGGCGGCCCTCTTCTTGACCCAATAAATATGGTGTTACCACCCAGTAATAGGTTATGATCCATGATTTGAAGAACCCCGGTCTAGGGCACACTAACAGCCTTATTCAGTGAGTCCCTCACAAACTTGTATGGAGGTGCACAGAAATATTAATGTTGCATATTGCTTGAGCACTAAGCCAATGGTGCACAAGTAGTTGGGTTGTAAACTATTAATAATAAAAAGAGCTAATATATATAATATAAGTTCTATGAGCTTGGTAATAGCGCTCCCAGCACTATCCATTAAATGTATAGGGTGCAATAAAAAAAAATCAGCCGCATTAAAGTGAATGTAATGTTTGCAGAATGAATGTCGGTTTTTAAAAATCCTATTAAAAACAGGAGCACTTTCATTTATCAAACTTTACATTTCACTGGTTTTGTTAAAATACTTACCTTTTCTTCTTGAAAGCCGCTCCAGCGCGTCTCCAGCCCGTCGCAAGCCTCTTCATACGTCAGCAATGACGATCCCAGCATCCTCCAATCACTGCTTCCCCCCCCGGGGGACTCATTGCTTTAAGCAAAGCCCTGATTGGAGGAAAGCCGGGATTGTCATTTCTGATGTAGGAAGAGGCTTGCGACGGGCGGGGGAAGCACTGGAGCGGCTTTCACGAAGAAAGGATAAGTATTTTAACAAAACCAGTGAAATGTAAAGTTTGATGAATGAAAGTGCCCCTGTTTTTTAATAAAACCCGGGCACTGGTTCATCAAAATTTACATTCACTTTAAGATGCTCTAGTAAAAAAAATAATTGTATTTATCTGTCTTATTATAAGAGTAAATAATATCCAATCCTCAGTCTAGGTCAGTAACAGATAATATATAATTTCACTCAAAAAGAGAGAGCAGAAACTATTAGTGAAAATGATTCCCTTAATTAATTTTATGCCCTAATTATCTTGTAATCTTTGACAACATTCAATCTGAGTTACCTAACAGATTAAACAATACCCATAACTATCAAATATTAGGTGACACAAATGTATTTATTAATTATTACAAACAGGTATAAAAATTAACTTGATACCTCAAGATCCAGGAAGCTTCCGGTAACAATTTCAGCTAAAGACTTACATAATTTATACATATATTTATATATTCTCAGACCAATCAGCTTGTTCTATACGATAAATGCAAAAGGCAGTGGGGCCAAATTATCATTGTGCGAGCGAACATGATCTGATATTGCGGATCATGGCCTCTAGTTATCAAGCAGTCGACTTTCTTGCATTCAATGGCACCAATACGGTCGCCTAAGATCGCCTAACATCGCTGCCGCGGACCTGAATACGTTTGCCAAAATTATCAAGAAAGCTGTCAAAAAGCCGCACACCAAGTACGGAGCGATGAGCAGCGGACTGTTGTTAACTAACAGTCATCAATCTCGCTGCTCTTCGGCTTGTTTGAAGCTTTCTTACCCTGTCACTAAGCACCCACACTATACTATACTGTTTTACCCCCTATACCGCCTCTCCCGGACCCCGCCGCACCTAAATAAAGTTATTAACCCCTAAACCGCCACTCCCGGAGCCCACCGCCACCTACATTATATGTATTAACCCCTAAACCGCCGCTCCCGGACCCCACCACAACTAAATAAAATGTTTAACCCCTAAACCGCTGCTCACGGACCCCGCCGCCAACTACATTAACTTTATTAGCCCCTAAGCTGACCTCCCTACACCGCCGCCACCTACATTAAATTTATTAACCCCTAATCTGACCCTCCTACACCGCCACCACGTACATTAAATTTATTAACCCCTAATCTCCCACCCCCAACGTCGCTGCCACTATATTAAATTTATTAACTCCTAAACCTAAGTCTAACCCTAACCCTAACACCCCCTAACTTATATATAATTAAAATAAATCTAAATAAATATTCCTATCATGAAATAAATTATACCTATTTAAAAATAAATACTTACCTATAAAATAAACCCTAAGATAGCTACAATATAACTAATAGTTACATTGTAGCTATTTTAGGATTTATTTTTATTTTACATGCAACTTTGTATTTATTTTAACTAGGTACAATAGTTACTAAATAGAGACGAGTGCCAGGAATCAGACTGAGACGAGAAGTGCAAAAATAATCACACCTTTATTAATAGCAAAAAATAATAAAAAGTCCACAAGTCAAATAACAAGCCAAGAGTCAAAACCAGAGCTGGTAGTCAGATGAGCCGAGTCAGGAGCCAAAGCGAATAGTCAGATGAGCAGGAATCAGGAACAAGGAAAACAGCAGAGTCAGGAACAAGCCAGGGATCAGGAACCAGGAAGGACATCAGGCAGCCAGGTAATACACAGGAACTCTCACAAACAGGTCTGAGACAACGCAAAGGCAAAGCATACTGAACACAGGCCCTTTAAATAATAAGTGATGACAATTCTGAGACTGCATCCTGTCTCACATGGATGATGCACACCAGTCTGGCAATAAAAGGAAGTGCAGGAAATGAGCAGCATCCCCCACAATGCACCATAGTCAGGAAGAGAGGTGAGTAAAATGGCTGCCAGCAGCACATGGCATACACAACAGGGAAAAACCCTGACAGTACCCTCCCCTCAACGACCCCTCCCCCGAGGGAGGACAAAAGGCTTATTGGGGACCTTTGATAAGGCAGAACTGGTGAAACATGTCAGGGCGCGCTGAGACCTCCGGTCTCTGTTTTTAACCTTCTAGCAGTTGTTTGGATGTGCGAGTGACGACTATTTAGAAATTTAAACTAAGTATGAGTGAGATTGTGTGACTGTAATAAGTGCATCGTTACTGACCCTGTGAGATTACCAATTTACTTCTAATATTATATACAATTTTGAGCTGACACTGCACATTAGTGAACTATATTAGCAGGGCTACTTGCCAAAAAGCATTCAGCTTTAAAAAACAAGTTAAGTTTAACTTTATTCAACATTACCCTTACAAGTCCCTGTGGATATTTCTCCATGGAGAAATACTATAATATATTCAGCAGTAACTCATTGTCCGGATAGTATAACAAGACCAAAGATACATTTGGCATCCTGTGTGGAAACTATTTGAGGTCTGTTGCAATAATAGATTTGGGGCTTCTCTATAATTTTGAAGTTTGGTACACAAACATTACGTATTAGCTTATTACTAATTCTATTTAGACATTTAGGACCACCATAAAATATTAAGAACCATATCTGTGTTGTAGGTTGGTCTAAAGTATTAGCCAAATGCTATTTTTAACAACTATAAAGGACAATTATTTCTGATTAACCCATTGACTGCTTCAGCCCATTACCATGCTAACTAGTTAAACTATATTTACTGTGCTGGGTGTGGGCAAGTGATGGATTAAGATTGAGAACCATCAGTAATTTTTACTTTTATAAAAACTAGAGGTTTGTCCTCTGATAGTTTTGCAGCAGCAGATAACTTGGAACTAATTCCAGATAAATCTTACTATTTCCATCTGAGGTACCATAACAAAGTACACCACTATTAACCTTCAATTTGAGGGAGTGGTAAACACTATATCCAACATACAAGGTACATGTTCACTAATATTACACTAATAAGAGGCTTATGTTATTTTTGAAACATTACCAAGTACCTTAAAATATTGAGAACTATATCTTTATTATTTGGTGGCCTCTAACATTAGTTCAACCTAACCCTTGACTATTAATCTGGAAAGTTATTTTTGATCCAGTTACTGTTCTAGCTGATTATTAAACATAGCAGCTACTCCAGCTTACATGATACTTTCAGTTCATAGTGTATATAACAACTAAAGTCCATCACCATTAGTAACCAGTACAATCACAAACTATTAGGGTGTTGCCCTCCCTTTCCACTGAAGGGATACAATTTTGGTCTGAATTCTCTACTGATCACTTTGTATTCCCGTTAGTGGTACACCACGTTAGTACACCACGAATAACCTCGTATTAGAGGGAGTGGTAAAGCACTATAAGTTAATTACACACAGGATTGGTTTCTACCAGTACCTTACTGGAATAAGTGATATCGCACCTTAAGTCACTCACACACAGGTCCTATAATTATCAGTACATTACTCTAATACGGTTATTTTTCCCTGGTGTCTCTCGCCTTAGTACTACGTTTAGTCTGTGCCGTGGTCCTCAACTGTGTTTTTATATTTTGTGTAAATTTTATCTTTTATATTAAAAGTTAAGTTTTAAAACCTGCCTAATCTGGGCCCTCCTCCCCTAGTAAACTGTGGCCCCACCGTCTAGTATTGGTGAGTGCTATTATAGTACATTCTTTCCATTCGCTTCGGCGATTGGCTCCTTTTTCTTTTTTTACAACAGGGAAAAACCCTGACAGTACCCTCCCCTCAATGACCCCTCCCCTGCGGGAGGACAAAAGGCTTATTGGGGAAACGGGCATGGAAGGCACGGAGGAGGGTGGGAGCATGAACATCAGAGGAGGGAACCAACCGTAGCCCCTCCAGTGAACCAAATACTGTACACAGCCCCTGGACATACGAGAGTCAATAATGCTGCTGACCTCATACTCCTCATGGTTGTCAACAAAGATAGGACGGGGACGAGGCAACACAGTGGTAAACCGATTACAAACCAATGGTTTCAAGAGGGAGACATGAAAAACACTGGAGATGCGCAAAGCAGGAGGAAGGTCAAGTGTGTAGGCCACAGGATTAACCTGTCGGAGTATTCGAAAAGTACCAACATAACAGGGAGCCAATTTATTGGAAGGCACACGTTGCGGGAGGACAGCCAAACTCTCTCACCAACCTGGTAGGAAGGTGCGGGCAGACGCCTATGATCAGCCTGGAACTTTTGGCGCTGCATAGAACAATGAAGGCAATCCTGAATCTGCACCCATGTGGAACAGAGTTGCCAGGGATGCTCCTCCAAAGCCGGAATACCCTGAGACATGAATGAATCAGGCAACAAGGATGGTTGAAACCCATAATTCGCCATAAACGTGGGATAACTTGGAGGAAGCATTAATAGCACTATTACGAGCAAACTCTGCCCAAGGTAACAGTTCAGACCAATTAATGTGTTGATCTGAGACATAGCAATGGAAGAACTGTTCCAGAGCTTGATTAGACCGTTCCGCAGCCCCATTGGATTGAGGGTGATATGCTGAGGAGAAGGAAAGCTGGATCCCCATTTGAGCACAAAAGGAATGCCAAAATCTGGAGACAAACTGGCTACCTCGGTCCGACACTATCTCCTTGGGTAACCCATGTAAAAGGAAGACCTCCCGGTCAAAAATTGAAGCAAGCTCCTTAGCGGTAGGCAGCTTCATCAAGGGAATGCAATGTGACATTTTAGAAAAACGGTCAACCACCATAAGGATAACAGTATTGCCATTGGAAACAGGGAGCTCGACAATGAAGTCCATGGAAAGATGTGTCCAAGGACGCTCACCATTAGCAATAGGTTGAAGAAGACCCACAGGAAGATGTCGAGGAGTCTTATTCTGTGCACAAACTGAGCAACTGAGGCAACATACGCAGCAACATCAGAACAAAGACCTGGCCACCAGAATTGTCGAGTGACAGACCAAATCATTTGGTTCTTTCCTGGGTGACCTGCGGCATTAGGATAGTGGTAAGTGTGCAAAAATTTAGTTTGAAGATCCTCAGGAACAAAACACTTACAACAAAACACTTATTAAAATAAATTAATTACAATTAAATAAAATTAACTAAAGTACAAAAAACCACTAAATTACAGAAAATAATAAAATACTTACAAGAATTTTAAACTAATTACACCTAATCTAATCCCCCTAATAAAATAAAAAATCCCCCCAAAATAATAAAAATCGCTACCCTACACTAAATTACAATCAGTAAGAATGAGCACTGGCACACTAGTACCCTCGAGAAGATGCCTCCATTCCTTAAGTACCAAAATTATGGCCAGTAATTCCCTGTCGCCAATTTCATAATTGCACTCCGCTGGAGACAATTTCTTAGAGAAGAAACCACACGGATGCAAGGAACCGTCAGGCGTAGGACGTTGAGACAAGAGGGCACCTACTCCAGTCTCAGACGCATCAACCTCAAGAACGAAAGGCAGGACAGGGTTAGGATGAGCCAGAACTGAAGTGGCAGAAAAGGCAGTCTTAAGACTATCAAAGGCCTTATTGGCAGTAGGTGACCAATGGAGTGGATCATTCTCTTTACGGGTCATGCCTGTGATATGTTTGACCAAGGAAGAAAAGTTTTCAATAAACTTTCTATAGTAATTGGTGAAACCCAAAAAACGTTGAATAGACCGAAGACCAACTGGGTGAGGCCACTGCAGAACTGCAGATAACTTGTCAGGATCCATGGAGAACACTGTAAACGGAGATAACATAACCTAGGAAGGTTATTTGAGTCTGATGGAACTCACATTGCTCGAGTTTACAAAACAGGCCGTTCTCACGTAGTCTCTGAAAAACCCGTGTAACATCAGAACGATGAGCCTCAAGTGTGGGTGAGTGTATGAGGATGTCGTCTAAGTACACCACAACACACTGTTGCAACATATCTCATAGGACATCATTAATAAATTCCTGAAAAACAGCAGGAGCATTACATAGGCCAAAGGGCATTACAAGATACTCATAATGCCCGCTCCTGGTGTTAAATGCTGTTTTCCATTCGTGGCCCTCCTTAATCCTAACGAGATTGTACGCTCCTCTCAAATCAAGTTTAGTAAAGATCGTAGCTCCCTTGAGACGGTCAAAGAGTTCCGTAATAAGCGGAATAGGGTAAGCATTCTTAATGGTAAGACAATTAAGACCCCTATAATCGATACATGGTCTTAACTCGCCAACCTTTTTCTTCACAAAGAAGAAGCCAGCCCCTGCAGGAGAGCAGGATTTGCGGATGATCCCCCGCGACAGAGCATCAGCAACATACTCCTCCATAGCACAATTCTCTGCAACAGACAGAGGGTACACCCGACCCCGAGGAGGAATGGCTCCGGGTTGCAGGTCTATGGCACCATCGTAAGACCGGTGAGGAGGCAACGTACCGGCACGCACCTTGTCAAACACGTCTAGGAACTCTCGGTACTGCTCTGGCAATTGAGATACTGAAGAAGTGCACAAGACTTTAACTGGTTTCCGAAGACAAGTGGAAATACATTGCGGAGACCACAACAACATTTCGGACCTGCACCAGTCGAGACTGGGATTGTGCTTTTGAAGCCAGGGATAACCCAGAACAACCGGAAAATGCAGAGAGTTTATCACCTGGAACTGGAGGGTTTTTAAAATGAAGAGCCCCAACAGCCATGGACAACGGAGCAGTTTCATGAGTAACGAGTGCGGCTGAAGGGGCCTACCATCAATGGCCTCAATAGCAAGCGGAATGGACTGAGGCAAAACAGGAATGGAGTGCTTTGATACAAAAGCACTGTCAATGAAATAGCCCGCATCACCGGAGTCAACAAGAGAGTGACTATGGAGGAGTCCACTCAGGAAAGGACAACCGTGACCAAAGGTTTCTCCTTAAGCAGTTCCGGGGACGAGGATAACCACCCAAGGTCTGCCCCCGACAGGACCTTAGGTGTGAGCGTTTCCCGGCCGTGTAGGACAAGACTTCAAAAGGTGGCCCTGTAACCCACAATAGAGGCAGAGCCCCTCCCTCCTCCTAAAGGCCCTCTCCACTGCTGAGAGACGCGTGAATCCCAGCTGCATCGGCTCAGCAGTATCTGGTGACTCGGGACCAGGAGGTATGGGAGGAGAGGGAGACATGGGTGGGAACGAACACGTAGGAGACAATGGAACAGGAGGCTTCCGCAAGCACTCCTTGAAAGAGGGCCTCTCTCTGAGTCTGATATCAATTAGGATAAAAAAATACACCAATGCCTCGAGATCCTCTGGTAAATCTCTGGCAGCAACTTCGTCTTTAATCGCATCAGAGAGCCCATGAAAGAAGGTGGCAACAAGGGTTTCATTGTTCCAACCTACCTCTGAGGCAAGCGTACGGAACTCAATAGCATACTGAGCAACAGATCTTGTACCTTGCTAAATGGACATGAGTCGTTTAGCAGCAGAGGAGGAGTGAGCCAGAACATCAAATACCCTTCAAAAGGAGGCCAAAAATTCAGGGTAATTTGAAATCACAGGTTTATTAGTCTCCCACAAGGGATTAGCCCAGGCAAGAGCTGTGTCAGAGAGTAATGAGATGAGAAATCCCACCTTAGCTCTGTCAGAGGGAAACGCCTGAGGTAACATCTCAAAGTAAATGCCAACCTTGTTCAAAAACCCTCTGCACTGAATAGGATCGCCTCCATATCGCTGAGGTAGAGGTGCAGAACCTGGACATGCTCCTGGTAGCCATAGGTGCAGCAGCGGAAACAGGAGCAGCCATAACTTGCGGGACACTTTGGTCAAAATGTGCAGTGCGAGTCAGCAGGATTTGTAGGGCTAGTGCAAATTGATCCAAGCGGTGATCCTGTTCATCCATCCTGGAAATGATGGCAGGAAAAGGTGGATTATTAGCACCATCAGGATTCATGGCCTTTGCGTAATGTCAGGGTGCCAGGAATCAGACTGAGATGAGAAGTGCAAAAATAATCACACCTTTATTAATAGCAAAAAATAATAAAAAGTCCACAAGTCAAATAACAAGCCAGGAGTCAAAACCAGAGCTGGTAGTCAGACGAGCCGAGTCAGGAGCCAAAGCAAATAGTCAGACGAGCCGGAATCAGGAACAAGGAAAACAGCAGAGTCAGGAACAAGCCAGGGATCAGGAACCAGGAAGGACATCAGGCAGCCAGGTAATACACAGGAACTCTCACAAACAGGTCTGAGACAACACAAAGGCAAAGCATACTGAACAGAGGCCCTTTAAATAATAAGTGATGACATCACAATTCTGAGACTGCATCCTGTCTCACACCAGTTTGGCAATAAAAGGAAGTGCAGGAAATGAGCAGCATCCCCCACAATGCACCATAGTCAGGAAGAGAGATGAGTAAAATGGCTGCCAGGAAAAATCCTATTGGCTGATGCAATCAGCCAATAGGATTGAAGTTCAATCCTATTGGCTGATCCAATCAGCCAATTGGATTGAGCTCGAATTCTATTGGCTGATTGGAACAGCCAATAGAATGCAAGCTCAATCCTATTGGCTGATTGCATCAGCCAATAGTATTTTTCCTACCTTAATTCCGATTGACTGATAGAATTCTATCAGCCAATCGGAATTCAAGGGACACCATCTTGGATGACTTCATTTAAAGGAATATTCATTTGTTGGGTAGTCGTTGGCCTGGAAGGATGCTCCGCCTCGGATGTCTTGAAGATGGACCCGCTCTGCTCCGGATGGATGAAGATAGAAGATGCAGACTTCTGCCCGTCTGGAGGTCCTCTTCTGCCCAGATAGGATGAAGACTTCTGGCCGTCTGGAGGACCACTTCTGCCCGGTTGGGTGAAGACGTCTCAAGGTAGGGTGATCTTCAAGGGCGTAGTGTTAGGTTAAGGGGGGATTGGGTGGGTTTTAGAGTAGGGTTGGGTGTGTGGGTGGTGGGTTGTAATGTTGTGGGGGTATTGTATTTTTTTTTACAGGTAAAAGAGCTGATTACTTTGGAGCAATGCCCCACAAAAGGCCCTTTTAAGGGCTATTTGTAATTTAAAACATTCCCTCCCACGTAGCCAAATGCTAAGAGTAAAGAGGATAGTGACAGACAGACAGGTGGCTGAACAAAGACTTGATGAAATGTCAGTCAGGTTTAAAGAAAGGGGTTATCCGGATCCTTTAATCAATAAAGAAAGGGAGAGGATCCTGGAAGAGAGACCAATTATTATTGGGAAAGAGAAAAATTCACAGCGTATGGCCTGTGTAACTCAATTTAACCCCTATAGCAAGGATATCTCCAAGATCATCTATAAGCACTGGAATGTATTGAGAAACTGTAACCCTGATATTGATGCCTTTAAGGAACCCCCAATGATGGCCTATAAAAGGGTACCTAACCTGAGAGATAAGCTAGTAAGGAGTGATGTAGGGCATAGAAAGACAATCAATCAAAAATATATAACAGCCAAGAAAAATGGCACATATCCTTGTCTTGGATGTGCGAGCTGCAATGCTGTAATTAAAGGCGAGTTTTTTGTACATCCCCTAACAGGCAAGAAATTTAAGATCAGGGATTTCTACACGTGTGACTCATCCTATGTCATTTACCTTATAAAGTGTCTGTGTTCCAGGATCTACCTAGGTGAGACCACTAGAAAGGTGAGGGATAGGATGAGTCAACACAAGTCGAATATCAGATGTGGAGATATCAATGCTCCTGTGTCCAGTCACTTTTTAGAGGCTGGACATAGTATCAGCCAACTAAGATGGCAGGTCATTGACAGTGTAGGTAAGCTACGTAGAGGGGGGAATAGGGAACAACTGCTAAAACAAAAGGAATCCTTTTGGATCCACAAATTGAATGCAATGACCCCTATGGGTTTAAACAGGGAGCTTGATCTAGCAGTGTTTGTGTAATGATGAATTTAAAATAAAGTATAACCTATTAAGTATAACTCATAAAATCTCTGTTTAAGTGTTGTTTTTAATTAGATTAACAGGTTGAAATACATGTTTTTAATTATATGGTAGTGTTTATTAAAATTAAAGTCACATTATTGTGTAATTTTCACTAGATGGCGCTATTTCTAACATAAGGTGTTCAATATATTGTGTTAAGAAATGTGAAGGGTTAAAATTTTCCCTATATAAGCTCTGTTATCACCTGTTGATGCTATGCATGATTAAGGGAAATACTCCCGAAACGTTGCTGCTGTTTGTACCACAATAAATTTCTTCTTTTGAATCCTTGGTGCTGTGGAATTTCATTATATTGACATATGAGAGAGGATTGCAGTCCCCTCTGCACCACCGGTCACCAGGAAACCCTATTAAGGGCACAAGGAAACTAAGGTGCTGTTTGAGCATTGTTTGTTGCTAATTTAGTGTAGGGTAGGGATTTTTATTATTTTGGGGGGCTTTTTTATTTTATTAGGGGGATTAGATTAGGTGTAATTAGTTTAAAATTCTTGTAATTATTTTATTATTTCTGTAATTTAGTGTGTGGGGGGGTGTACTTTAGTTAATTTGATTTAATTGTAATTAATTTATTTTAATTTAGGGAATTAATTTAACCCCTTAATGACATACGTCGTACAGGGTATGTCTTGCACAAACTGGTCTTTAAAGACCAGTGACGTACCCTGTACGACGTTGGGGTTGAAAGCGGCTGGAAGCGATCCTGATCGCTTCCAGCCGCTTTCCGGTTATTGCAGTGATGCCTCCAAATCGAGGCATCACTGCAATAATATTTTTCCCCATCCGATGCAGAGAGAGTCACACTCTGGCCCTCTCTGCACCGGACATCGATGGCCACAATCGCTGGTGGGTGGGAGCCGACGTGGGAGGCGGCCATCTATGGCTTGCTGAGTGCAGAGGTGGGCGGGATCGTGGGCGGGGTAACTGGGGGGCACGCACGGATGCGGGCGCGTGCACGGGGAGGGAGCGAGTGGGAACCATTACACTATGGAACAGTTTGTGTAAATTTAGAGGGAGAGAGGGGGAATAAAATTTTTACTATAAATAATCAAAGTGATCTGTGAGGGGGTGGGGGTTTAGTCTTTGCGGGGGAAGCTACACTACAGAAAAGTGGGGGGAAAAATACCAATAATGTAGAGGGGGAGGGTTAGAGAGCTGTTTGGGGGGGGGGCGGTCAGGGATGTTTGGGGCTAAGGGGGATCCTACACAGCAGCATATGTAAATATTCTAAAAAAATATATATAAAAAAATAAAAGATACCTTTTATTTTAGTACTGGCAGACTTTCTGACAGTACTTAAGATGGCGGGGACAATTGTGGGGTAGGGGAGGGAAGAGAGCTGTTTGGGAGGGATCAGGGGGTCTGATGTGTCAGATGGGAGGCTGAACTCTACACTAAAGCTAAAATTAACCCTGCAAGCTCCCTACAAGATCCCTAATTAACCCCTTCATTGCTAGACATAATACATGTGTGATGTGCAGCGGCATTTAGCAGCCTTCTAATTACCAAAAAGCATCGCCAAAGCCATATATGTCTGCTATTTCTGAACAAAGGGGATCCCAGAGAAGCATTTACAACCATTTGTGCCATAATTGCAAAAGCTGTTTGTAAATAATGTCAGTGAGAAACCTAAAGTTTGTGAAAAAGTGAACAATTTTTTTTTATTTGATCGCATTTGGCGGTGAAATGGTGGCATGAAATATACCAAAATGGGCCTAGATCAATACTTTGGGTTGTCTACTACACTACACTAAAGCTAAAATTAACTCTTCAAGCTGCCTACATGCTCCCTAATTAACCCCTTCACTGCTGGGCACTGCTGTGGTGCGCAGTGGCATTTAGGAGCCTTCTAATTACCAAAAAGCAACGCCAAAGCCATATAAGTCTGCTATTTCTGAACAAAGGGGATCCCAGAGAAGCATTTACAACAATTTATGCCATAATTGCATAAGTTGTTTGTAAATAATTTCTGTGAGAAACCTAAAGTTTGTGAAAAAATTTGTGAAAAAGTGAACAATTTTTATTTTATTTGGCGGTGAAATGGTGGCATGAAATATACCAAAATGGGCCTAGATCAATACTTTGGGATGTCTTCTAAAAAAATATATACATGTCAAGGGATATTCAGGTATTCCTGACAGATATCAGGGTTCCAATGTAACTAGCACTCATTTTGAAAAAAAGTGCTTCTTGTATTTATTGCCCTATAACTTGCAAAAAAAGCAAAGAACATGTTAACATTGGGTATTTCTAAACTCAGGACAAAATTTAGAAACTATTTAGCATGGTTGTTTTTTGGTGGTTGTAGATGTGTAATAGATTTTGGGGGTCAAAGTTAGAAAAAGTGTGTTTTTTTCCATTTTTTCCTCATATTTTATAATATTTTTAATAATAAATTATAAGATAGGATGAAAATAATGGTATCTTTAGAAAGTCCATTTAGTGGCGAGAAAAACGGTATATAATATGTGTGGGTACAGTAAATGAGTAAGAGGAAAATTACAGCTAAACACAAGCTGCTCTGGTCCATGGACCACTTGTGGTCCACGAGAAGATGTTGGTGATCCTTGACACCATCAAGCAGGAATATCCTCTGATGGTGTCACCCCCATTGCGCCGCAACTCCCTACAGTACCAGGCTGGGCATCAGTGAAATCCGACGGAGGAGCAGTTAGATTACAATCTCCCTACGCACGTTGCATAGTACTGCGCAACTTGCGTAGCTAGAATGTATTCTTAACTCCTCCTGCCCGGAGATGCTTCCATTCTAAAGTCAGCAGAGTTTGGTATAGTCTTGGCTTGAAATAGTGGAATTAAAGTATATAAAAAAGAAAATCTTAAAAAAAAAATTCTCTCTTATATTTAATTTATTTTCTTCCCTTTACCTGTCTCTTTGCAGTAGTTTTCCTTATTCCTTCAGATGGACTTACATCACTGTTTGTCTTCCTCCCCTCCATCTTCTTTTTATTTTTATTAAATATTATTTTTCATTCTAATAATTTTTCCGCGCACAAAGCCATTCCACCTGAATTCCAGTAATTGTGAAAGGTTTGTACCTTTTTTTTTAAAAAATCATGTTAGTGGTCCACAGAATTCAAAATTGTGAGTTTAGTGGTCCCTGAGGTCTGAAAGGTTAGCGACCCCTGGTCTAAATTGTATGCTCTGTCTAAATCATGTCTAATTATAAGTTTACTGTCCCTTTAAGTAATAAGCATATTATAATTATTATTTTTCATGGAGGTGTCATGGGCCGCACAAAATTAGGTCGCCAGTTTGACACCCCCTGCTCTGGAGGAATCCCCAGCCCTGGTAACAGTATTCGGCAGAGTGGTTTGTTCGAGAGAGTCACTGAGCAGAGCCTGCCTTTTCCAACACATCTGAAAACTGCCACGCTTGTAAGTATTTGGTCATATGTGTGTGGCTTCTCTGTGAATCTACTGAACACTCAATGTGGCACCTTTTTCTTTTCTTTTTGCATATCTGACAGTATAGAATTAAGATTTGTTAAGGGGTAAATCACAATTAGTGGTTTGATTGGATGCATTGCCACAAGAATCAGTGAGAACAACTAGTATCTTTCACCTTCACCTCTTCTGGGAACACTTATGAAATTAAGTGCCCCACTCATGTATGCCTTTAACATGTGTAAATTAAATATGGCCGACATAAGCCTCGATCGTATGTGAGTTATTGTTGATAACCCCAGCATTGAAACAGTTCTGTTTTTTTTATCAATAGCGGAAGGGTGGCCATTGGTTAGCCAGTCAGAACAATGTAATTGTAAAGTCTATTTCAACTATGTAAGTGGAACGCAACTGCAGATCAATTATTGTTTTGTATCACCAGGGTTTTTGGGCTATTTAGGTGAGCATAGACCAGTAAACCTGTGGTGAATTAATATTAAGTTAGAGGTTCAATGCTGTTAGTACTATCACAACATGAATCCTTCTAAGCACAATATTTCCAATACTGTTAGACTGGCACAGTATGGAAAAAATAATGAAAAAATGATAGAAGAAAAATATGCTTCTAATTTAAAGAACTTGAGAGAACAAAAATTATTTTTTAAGCTTACATTAAATAAACATGTAATGCAGGAGAGAGTTGGTTTTTAACAAGTAAGAAGTAAGCTTGGTTTGCAAGAGATATACTTTTAACAAGTCACAGAGAATGCTTCAGTTGTCTTGTAGCTGCAACTTTGTAACTGTGTTTATTGAGAGTAAGAGAGGAATTTGGCAAGATGCCCAGACTTGCAGTTGCAAAACCAAGTAACAGTTTTTATTTTGAAATAGTTAAATCCTCTTCAGTTCAATCTTGTAACTTAGAGCTCAAAGTCTTGTTCTTAAAGCAGCATATATATTATGAAGTGAGAAAGGAGACATTGATTCCCCAGTATGAAATAGTGTGCAGAGTTATTTAGAAAACTGCAGTACCTGTCAGCTCCAGTTAAATTAAGAGTGATGCTGTAAGTGTACAATAACAATTCAGCAGTTAAGTTCTCAAATAGTATGCAAGGAATAAAATTAAGAGGTAACTTAGCTGTAAGTCCAAGGATGCAAACAGGATATTTCAGGGGATGTAATCCTTGTAGAAAATAGTACAGAGTAATCCAAGCAAACAGTCCTTTGTGAAAGCAGTTGGGTTGAGAAAAACAATGCAGCTCAGAGACTGTGTGTAAGCTGTTACTCCTGCTAATGAAAATAACTAAGCACCTGTTTGCTGACAGGTGGAGCCTTAAGTAACATGAAAGTGAGAGAACCATGTGATGAGAAGTGAGAGAAGTAAAACATGAAATGGAATCCTGACATAAGCCCCCCTTCAAGGAAGCCGATCCTCGGCTTGATGCCTGGGTCTATGTGGATAGCGTCTATGGAAGCGGGAGAGCAACCAAGGGGCATTGATGTGGGTGTGCGGTTCCCAACTGTCGTCATCTGGCGAGAAACCCTTCCACCTCACAAGGTATTGCAACTGACCTTTGTAGTATCTAGAGTCCAATAGGTCTTGGACCTCAAATATGTCAACATCCAAGGTCACTGGATCAGGGGGAAGAATAGTTTTAGTCGTTGAGGTAGAATAAGCTGGTTTCAGGAGCGAGACATGGAAGGTGGGGTGAATAGGTAATGATGATGGAAGATCAAGAGAAACTGCATTGGCATTAACAATATTGCTTACTGTAAAGGGTCCGATAAATAGGCCAGCTAATTTTTTACTGGGAACAGGTATTTTTATATTTTTGGTTGAAAGCCAGACTTTATCTCCTACTGCATAGACAGGAGAAGGTCTTCTACGGAGATCATAGTACTTCTTTTGTATAGCTTGTGCGTTCTGGATGTTTAGACGCAAGGAATGAAAATTCTCCGCTATCTTTTGTAGAAGGTCATCAACCGGTTGAGAAGTTGGGGCAATTGAGTCATGGATGAAGAAGTTAGGGTGGAAAGCGTAATTCGCAAAGAATGGAGACAAATTGGTTGAACTGTTTTTACTATTATTATATGCAAATTCTGCCATGTATAGGTACCGGGCCCACTCTGTTTGTTGGTATGAGCAGTAACAGCGGATGTACTGTTCAAGCCATTGGTTTAACCTTTCAGTTTGACCATTGGTCTGCGGATGGAAGGCTGTACTAAGTCGATGATCAATCTGTAGATGTTGGGCGAGGGATTTCCAGAATTTTGAAGTAAATTGAGCTCCTCTGTCGGTTGTTATGATGTTCGGGATCCCATGGAAGCGTACAACCGAATTCAGGAAAAGTTGAGCAGTCTCCGTGGATGTGGGTACCTTGTGATACGGAATGAATAAAGCCATCTTTGTGAGAATATCTGTAACAACAAGAATAGTATTAAATCCAGAACTTAAAGGAAGTTCAACAATAAAGTCCATACCTATATGAGCCCAAGGTCTTTCAGGGATATCCATAGGTATTAGGTGACCATAAGGTTTATTTTTATCCTTTTTAGAAGTGATACAGATATCACAGTGTTGTATATAATTATGGACGGAATCAGACATGTTTGGCCACCAATAAAGTCTTGATAAGAGATCTAATGTCCTTTTGATACCAGGGTGTCCAAGCAAAGGAGGATCATGATGTTGTTTAATCAAGTCATTCCTGAGAGATTCTGGGATATATAGCTTGGAGTCGTGATAATAGAAATCAGAATTTTGAGTCAGATGTAGATGGGATCTCTGATTATCTGACTGTAGAGCAGTAAGGAGTTGAGTTTTAAATGTAGGCATCAGGCCCAAGAATTTGTCTGCAGGTATGATGGAAGTAACTTCTTGAGAATTTGGTGGTCTGGGATCTCTCCTGGAGAGAGAGTCAGCCTTCCCATTTTTAGATCCAGGTCTGTATACTATAAGATAGTTAAACCTGCTAAAGTACAGGCTCCATCTTACTTGTCTACTGGACAGAGTTTTATTTTTCTGCAGGAATTCCAGGTTGCGATGATCTGTATAGATTATGATAGGTTGTACTGTGCCCTCTAGAAGATGTCTCCATGTATCGAAAGCACGTTTAATTGCGAGAAGTTCTTTTTCTCCGATGGAGTAGTTAATCTCGGCTGGAGAGAGTAGCTTAGAATAGAAAGCTACTGGATGAAGTGGTTGTGTAAGACTTTTCCTTTGGGAGAGAATAGCGCCAAGAGCAAAATCTGAAGAGTCGACCTCGAGGACGAATTGGAGGGAAGGATCTGGAAATTGTAGTATAGGTGCAGTAGTGAATGAGGTCTTCAGGTTGCGAAAGGCCTCATCGGCATCTTTATCCCAACGGAATGGCACACAGGTGCTGGTGAGTCTAGAAAGAGGTTTTATCTTTTGGGAGAAGTTCCTAATAAATTTGCGGTAATAATTACTGAAACCTAGAAAGCGTTGTAATTCTTTTCTGTTAGTGGGTTGTGGCCAGTTTCTCACGGCTTCTACCTTATTTTCTTGCATTTGAATGCCATTGGGTCCTATACTGTAACCCAGGAAATCAATTTCAGTAACGTGGAAAAGACACTTCTCAAGTTTAGCGTAAAGTCTATGCACTTGCAATCTTGACAAGACCCAGCTAACATGCTTCACGTGATCTTCTAAAGTTTTGGAATAAATAAGGATGTCGTCCAGGTATACCACAACGCAGATGTCAAGAAGGTCATGGAAAACATCATTCACGAAAAACTGAAATGTGGCCGGAGCATTAGTAAGCCCGAAGGGCATTACAAGATATTCAAAGAGACCATATCTCGTACGGAATGCGGTCAACCACTCATCACCCTCTCTTATTCGAACAAGATTATAAGCCCCTCTAAGATCAAGCTTGGTAAAAAATTTTGCATCTTGAAGGCGTTCGATAAGTTCGGGGATGAGTGGTAAGGGATACCGGTTTTTGATGGTTATTTTGTTCAACTCCCTAAAATCAATTATAGGTCGAAGTGAGTTGTCTTTGTTTCTGACAAAGAAGAAACCAGCTGCGGCAGGTGAAACAGAGGGGCGAATAAAGCCTTTTTTCAGGTTTTCATCTAATTAGGTTTTAAGATGGTCCAACTCTGGTTGACAGAGAGGGTATAGATGGCCGTATGGAGGTGTAGTTCCTGGTTTGAGGTCAATAGGACAGTCGTAGGTCCGATGAGGAGGTAAGCTGCCTGCCTCCTTTTTGCTGAAGACTTCTTTAAATTTGTCGTAAGCTTTAGGGATACTGGGCACTTCAGTAATATGTAAAAGAGTTGTAGGATGTAAGCAACTTTGTTGACAGTATTTAGAATTAAATTTGATGTCAAGAGAACTCCAAGTTATTGTTGGTTCATGTAATCGAAGCCATTGTAAACCTAAGACAATAGGGAAGAGTGGAGAACTGATAATATCAAACGTGATATATTCTTGATGTGAGTCAAAGGTGGTAACCAGAATGGGGATGGTATGTTGTATTATAGGTCCTGAAGAAATTTCAGACCCATCCACTACTCGAATAAAAACAGGAGACAATTTTTTTATGAGTGGTATTTTATTTGTTAATGCAATAGAAGCATCCATGTAGTTTCCTTGTGCGCCTGTATCAATTATGGCCTCTTTCTTCAGCTGTTTGCAGTCCCACTGTAAAGAGAGGGGTAGAATACAGTGAATGGGTTTATCATATACCAATAGAGAAGTCAAACTAGAAAATGACTTACGGTTCTTGTTCTTGCGTAGAGATGGACAATCCTGAACAGAGTGAGCAGCGGAACCGCAATACATGCAAAGTCCCTTGGATTTATGTCTGAATCTTTCTTCAGAAGTGAGGGGGCCTCGAATGAAGCCAATCTCCATAGCCTCTGGAGCACTGCTAGAAGAATGAGCAGTGGAAGTTGTTTGAATGGGGTGAGTAGGCCTTTTATAGGAGGGCTCTGTGTGCTGGCGTTCCGTCTTTCTTTCTCTTAATCTCCTATCAATCTGCATAACCAATCTCATAAATGCTTCCAAAGAGTCTGGGCTATCTATACGAGCAAGTTCATCTTTCACCTGATCAGACAGACCTAATCTAAATTGACTTTTAAGAGCAACTGCATTCCATTGGGAATCAATAGCTTGTTGTTTAAATTCAGTAATATAGGTCTCGACTGGTCGGTTGCCTTGTTTTAACTTCCTCAGTTTATCATCCGCTGTATGTTGGAGGTTGGAATCTGAATATAACTCATCCATAACAGCAAGGAAGGACTGTAAAGAGGACAGAAGAGGGCTGTTTGACTCAAACAAAGTATCTGCCCAAATGCGGGGTTCCCCACGTAGATAAGTAATCATGCTCAACACCTTGGTCCTGTCATTAGGATATGTGACAGGTTTCAGACTAAATGTTAGTACACAAGCATTTCTGAATTGACGATACTGACGTCTGTCACCATGGAAAAAATCTGGCGGAGCAATGATTGGCTCAGTAACAGGCTGTGCAGGAACAGGTTTGCTAGAAACTGAATCTTGAATAACCTTCCTAAGGGTCTCATTCTCTACTTTTAAATCCCTGAGACCCTGGTTAAGTTCATCCACTCGTTTAGAAAGGTTATAAACAATTGTTGGGAGATCTGCTGGTTCCATTGTAAGGCTTAGTTATTTTGTAAAGTCTATTTCAACTATGTAAGTGGAACACAACTGCAGATCAATTATTGATTTGTATCACCAGGGTTTTTGGGCTATTTAGGTGAGCATAGACCAGTAAACCTGTGGTGAATTAATATTAAGTTAGAGGTTCAATGCTGTTAGTACTATCACAACATGAATCCTTCTAAGCACAATATTTCCAATACTGTTAGACTGGCACAGTATGGAAAAAATAATGAAAAAATGATAGAAGAAAAATATGCTTCTAATTTAAAGAACTTGAGAGAACAAAAATTATTTTTTAAGCTTACATTAAATAAACATGTAATGCAGGAGAGAGTTGGTTTTTAACAAGTCACAGAGAATGCTTCAGTTGTCTTGTAGCTGCAACTTTGTAACTGTGTTTATTGAGAGCAGCTGCTGCAGAGTAAGAGAGGAATTTGGCAAGATGCCCAGACTTGCAGTTGCAAAACCAAGTAGAAGAAATAGTTAAATCCTCTTCAGTTCAATCTTGTAACTTAGAGCTCAAAGTCTTGTTCTTAAAGCAGCATATATATTATGAAGTGAGAAAGGAGGCATTGATTCCCCAGTATGAAATAGTGTGCAGAGTTATTTAGAAAACTGCAGTGCCTGTCAGCTCCATTTAAATTAAGAGTGATGCTGTAAGTGTACAATAACAATTCAGCAGTTAAGTTCTCAAATAGTATGCAAGGAATAAAATTAAGAGGTAACTTAGCTGTAAGTCCAAGGATGCAAACAGGATATTTCAGGGGATGTAATCCTTGTAGAAAATAGTACAGAGTAATCCAAGCAAACAGTCCTTTGTGAAAGCAGTTGGTTTGAGAAAAACAATGCAGCTCAGAGACTGTGTGTAAGCTGTTACTCCTGCTAATGAAAATAACTAAGCACCTGTTTGCTGACAGGTGGAGCTTTAAGTAACATGAAAGTGAGAGAACCATGTGATGAGAAGTGAGAGAAGTAAAACATGAAATGGAATCCTGACAGTAATCTCTTCAATTATAATTGGTTGACATCATTACCAAATCAGATTTAGCAGAATTTAGATTATGAATTAGCTGGAACCCCAGGGGAGGCCCAGACTGTGGGGCAAAGAACAAAGGAGGGTGTAACTATTGTTGATGACCCTGAAGAAGCTGAATAAAGAAGAGCTGGACATCACATAAGGTGATATTAATGAACATTATTTTTTATTTTAAAAAGAAGTGCTGTTTTCCCCAGTTTTTTTTTTAATTTGGGAGCTGTGATGGGGAGATTGTTTGATTTAGTAGTGATGTAATAGTGGGAGGGACCATGGGTAGGATTACCAATGATGGGGTCTGATGTAGTAAAGGGTTGTGTTATTGGAGGGGGTTGCAGTTATGATAATATTGGTGGGGTTCACCCAATATGTTTATATCTGGGGGTTAACAATGGAGGGGGTTTGGGCCAGCTACAGTTAAGGTTAACTGCCGTAGGATTATAGGGTCCATAGCATTGCTAGGTATAGTGTCAGCAGAGGTTAAAGGGGCATGAATCCCATTTTCTATCATGATTTGGAAAGAGAATGAAGAGGACCTCCACGTTGGATGACCGCATCCGCCTAATTTGCTTCATTCTCTTGATATCCTTTGTTTAAATAGGACCTGTAGCTGCTGATTGGTGGCTGCACATAGATGCCTCACATGATTGGCTCACCCATATGCATTGCTATTTCTTAAACAAAGGATATCTGAAGAATGAAGCAAATTTAAATAAAAAGTAAATTGGAATTTTGTTTCAAATTGTATTCTCTATCTGAATCATGAAAGACATATTTTGGCTTTCATGTTCCTTTAAGGTTAAGAACGGTTGGGATATCAGCTCACCAGTGGTTATTGTTACGAGTTGAGGGTTTCTTGAGCAGTTAGGATTATTTGCAATGAGGAGGTTATTAGTAAAATAATAACTGCGGCCCAGATTACGAGTTTTGCGTTAGAGGCTATGTGGTGTTAACGAGCAGTTTTCCCTCACCGCTCACTTACCTGCAGCACTGGTATTATGAGTTTTCAGAAACCCATTGTTAAAAGACAAGAAGTGAGCGTTGAGCAAAATTTTGCTCATTGCCGCACTCCAATACCAGCGCTGCTTAAGTCAGTGGTGAGCTGGTCGTACGTGCTCGTGCACGATTTCCCCATAGGAATCGACGGGGAGAGCTGGCTGAGAAAAAGTATAACACCTGCAAAAAAGCAGCTTAAAGCTCCTTAAAGTGAATGTAAATTTTGATGTTAAAGTGCCCGGTTTTTAAAACTTTGATTAAAAACAGGGGCACTTTAATTCATCAAAATTTACATTTCACTCCTGCTGTGACAAAAAACTTACCTTTTAAACTACACAGCAGCTGCTGCTTCCTCCGGTCTCACAAGCCATTTCTGATGTCAGAAATGATTGATAGGTCATCCTCCAATCACAGATTCCCCCCCGGGGGATTCAGTGTCTGATTCACTGCTCTGATTGGAGGAAGCCAGATACCTCATTTTAGACCCAGGAAGAGGCTTTGAAACAGGTGGAGGAAGCTGGAGCTGCTGTGAAGATTAAAAAGTAAGTTTATTTTCACAACAGGAGTGAAATGAAAATATTGATGAATTAAAGTGCCCCTGTTTTTAATCAAAGTTTTAAAAACCGGGCACTTTAGCATCAAAATTTACATTCACTTTAACGCAGCCCCATTGATTCCTATGGGGAAATAAAAGTTATGTCTACACCTAACACCCTAACATGAACCCTGAGTCTAAACACCCCTTATCTTACACTTATTAACCCTAATCTGCCACCCCCGACATCGCCAACACCTACATTATAATTATTAACCCCTAATCTGCCGCTCCGGACACTGCCGCCCCCTACATTATATGTATTAACCCCTAATCTGCTGCCCCCAAAATTGCCGACACCTACATTATATTTATTAACCCCTAATCTGCCACCCCCAATGTCGCCGCAACCTACCTACTATTTATTAACCCCTAATCTGACGCCCCCAAAGTTGCCGCCACTATACTACAGTTATTAACCCCTAAACCTAATTCTAACCCTAACACCCCCTAACTTAAATATAATTTACATAAATCTAAATAAATATTACTATCATTAACTAAATTATTCCTATTTAAAACTAAATACCTGTAAAATAAACCCTAAGATAGCTACAATATAACTAATAGTTACATTGTAGCTATCTTAGGGTTTATTTTTATTTTACAGGCAAGTTAGTATTTATTTTAACTAGGTAGAATAATTATTTAATAATTATTAACTATTTAATAACTACCTAGCTAAAATAAATACAAAAGTACCTGTAAAATAAAACCTAACCTAAGTTACACGAACACCTAACACTACACTATAATTAAATAAATTAACTAAATTAAATACAATTACCTAAATTAAATTAAATTAGCTAAAGTACAAAAAAACCCTCTAAATTACAGAAAATAATAAACAAATTACAGATATTTAAACTAATTACACCTACATCTAATAGCCCTATTAAAAAAAAAAATCCTAGCCTAAACTAAACTACCAATAGCCCTTAAAAGGGCCTTTTGCGGGGCATTGCCCCAAAGTAATCAGATCTTTTACCTGTAAAAACCCCCACAAGCAACCCCCCCAACAGTAAAACCCACCACCCACACAACCAACCCCCCAAATAAAATACTATCGAAAAAAACTAAGCTGCCCATTGCCCTGAAAATGGCTTTTGGATGGGCATTGCCCTTAAAAGGGCAGTTAGCTCTATTGCAGCCCAAAGTCCCTAACCTAAAAATAAAACACACCCAATACACCCTTGAAAAAACCTAACACTAACCCCCTGAAGATCGACTTACCCTCAGAAGTCTTCATCCAAGCCGGACCGAAGTCCTTAACGAAGCCGGGAGAAGAATTCATCCAAGCCGGGGGCGAAGTGGTCCTCCAGACGGGCAGAAGTCTTCATCCAGACGGCATCTTCTATCTTCATCCATCTGGCATGGAGAGGGTCCATCTTCAAGACATCCAACGCGGAGCATCCTCTTCATCCGACGACTAAAGCTGAATGAAGGTACCTTTAAGTGACGTCATCCAAGATGGCGTCCCTTAGATTCCGATTGGCTGATATAATTCGGAATTAAGGTAGAAAAAATCCTATTGGCTGATGCAATCAGGATGCCAGGAATCAGACTGAGACGAGAAGTGCAAAAATAATCACACCTTTATTAATAACAAAAAAATAATAAAAAGTCCACAAGTCAAATAACAAGCCAGGAGTCAAAACCAGAGCTGGTAGTCAGATGAGCCGAGTCAGGAGCCAAAGCGAATAGTCAGATGAGCCGGAATCAGGAACAAGGAAAACAGCAGAGTCAGGAACAAGCCAGGGATCAGGAACCAGGAAGGACGTCAGACATCCAGGTAATACACAACGCAAAGGCAAAGCATACTGAACAGAGGCCCTTTAAATAATAAGTGGTGACATCACAATTCTGAGATTGCATCCTGTCTCACACAGATGATGCACACCAGTCTGGCCATAAAAGGAAGTGCAGGAAATGAGCAGCATCCCCCACAATGCACCATAGTCAGCAAGTGTTGTAAGTTGGAATTATATACTAGAATTTGTTATTCTGACTTCTTATTCCCTTATTGGAATTACTTAGATGTGGGATCACAGTTGCAGGAATCTTAACAATGATTTTTATGTAGATAATAATATTTGGTTTGTGTCACAATGATACAAGATTACCAATATGGTAGACTGGCAAGTGTGTATCAATTGTGAGTTGTTAGTAATGATGAGTGGTGATTCAATGCAGCAGAGCTATTGGCAATACTGAATGTCACACATAACTTGTATATATATAGCACAAGGATGGATGTTTAGTGCTGTTGTTCTGAATTCGTAAGGTGTGACAGGCTGATAATGCAACCAGATTGCTGTAGCTTTCTCTCTTATTAGGTATAAGAGTTATGGTAACTTAGGGGCGTGGTCAAGCGGTGTTAGCGTTATAGAATTGGTCTATGTACTAAATGTGCGAGGAATCCTCTGTAAGGGTACGGCAGGAAAAGAACTGTACAGTATGTACTCACAGTCTCTTAGTCAGTGCGGCTCCAAAGTCAGAGCGTTCGTCAGCTGAAGGTACACTCCCCTGTTACGTCACAGTGGGAGTGGTTTTGTTCCGGTCTCCGGTAACTGTTGTAGAGTGGAGTCTGTGAACAACTTATCCCTATTCCAAGTAAGAGCGTTTGTGAGCTGCAGGTACACTCCCCTGTTACTTCACAGTGGGAGTGGTTTTGATCCGGTCTCCGGTATCCGTAGCAGAGAGATCTTTTGAACTAGGTATTCCTTAGATGATCCTTATGTTAGGTCAAAGCAGTATTAAAGTCCGGTAGTGATAAACTGCGGTGATAGGTTGCAAAATGTCCCCAACGATATCCACAGAGGGTTCCGTGGAACAAACTTAAGTACAGCTTCTGTAGTATTAAAGCAGGTTTCCTGTAAGTCTAAGAGAGGCAATTCTGTAATCAAAGTAAATGGCTATAGCATGTAGTAAAAGCAGGAGCGTGAAGCACAGCTACTGTTTGGAATTCTCTAACAAAATACTAAGCACCTGGTTTTAAGGGCTATTGGTAGTTTAGTTTAGGCTAGGTTTTTTTTATTTTAATAGGGCTATTAGATTAGGTGTAATTAGTTTAAAGATCTGTAATTTGTTTATTATTTTCAGTAATTTAGTGTTTGTTTGTTTTTGTACTTTAGCTAATTTTATTTAATTTAGGTAATTGTATTTAATTTAGTTGATTTATTTAATTATAGTGTAATGTTAGGTGTTAGTGTAACTTAGGTTAGGTTTTATTTTATAGGTACTTTTGTATTTATTTTAGCTAGGTATTTATTAAATAGTTAATAACTATTTAATAACTATACTACCTAGATAAAATAAATACAAACTTGTCTGTAAAATAAAAATAAACCCTAAGGCCTAGATTTGGAGTTTGGCGTTAGCCGTGAAAACCAGCGTTAGAGGCTCCTAACGCTGGTTTTAGGCTACCTCCGGTATTTGGAGTCACTCAAAATAGGGTCTAACGCTCACTTTTCAGCCGCGACTTTTCCATACCGCAGATCCCCTTACGTAAATTGCGTATCCTATCTTTTCAATGGGATCTTTCTAACTCCGGTATTTAGAGTCGTGGCTGAAGTGAGCGTTAGAAATCTAACGACAAAACTCCAGCCGCAGGAAAAAAGTCAGTAGTTAAGAGCTTTCTGGGCTAACGCCGGTTTATAAAGCTCTTAACTACTGTACTCTAAAGTACACTAACACCCATAAACTACCTATGTACCCCTAAACCGAGGTCCCCCCACATCGCCGACACTCGATGAAATTTTTTTAACCCCTAATCTGCCGACCGCCACCTACGTTATACTTATGTACCCCTAATCTGCTGCCCCTAACACCGCCGACCCCTATATTATATTTATTAACACCTAATCTGCCTCCCACAACGTTGCAGCCAGCTACCTACAATAATTAACCCCTAATCTGCCGACCGCAAAGCGCCGCCACCTACGTTATACTTATGTACCCCTAATCTGCTGCCCCTAACACCGCCGACCCCTATATTATATTTATTAACCCCTAATCTGCCCCCCTCAACGTCGCCTCCACCTGCCTACACTTATTAACCCCTAATCTGCCGAGCGGACCGCACCGCTATTATTATAAAGTTATTGACCCCTAATCCGCCTCACTAACCCTATAATAAATAGTATTAACCCCTAATCTGCCCTCCCTAACATCGCCGACACCTAACTTCAAACATTAACCCCTAATCTGCCGACTGGAGCTCACCGCTATTGTAATAAATGTATTAACCCCTAAAGCTAAGTCTAACCCCCCTAAGTTAAATATAATTTAAATCTAACAAAATAAATTAACTCTTATTAAATAAATTATTCCTATTTAAAGCTAAATACTTACCTGTAAAATAAATCCTAATATAGCTACAATATAAATTATAATTATATTATAGCTATTTTAGGATTAATATTTATTTTACAGGTAACTTTGTATTTATTTTAACCAGGTACAATAGCTATTAAATAGTTAAGAACTATTTAATAGCTAAAATAGTTAAAATAATTACAAAATTACCTGTAAAATAAATCCTAACCTAAATTACAATTAAACCTAACACTACACTATCAATAAATTAATTAAATACAATTCCTACAAATGAATACAATTAAATAAACTAGCTAAAGTACAAAAAATAAAAAAGAACTAAGTTACAAAAATAAAAAAATATTTACAAACATAAGAAAAATATTACAACCATTTTAAACTAATTACACCTACTCTAAGCCCCCTAATAAAATAACAAAGCCCCCCAAAATAAAAAAAATGCCCTACCCAATTCTAAATTACTAAAGTTCAAAGCTCTTTTACCTTACCAGCCCTGAACAGGGCCCTTTGCGGGGCATGCCCCAAAAAGTTCAGCTCTTTTGCCTGTAAAAAAAAACATACAATACCCAAGCCCCCCAACATTACAACCCACCACCCACATACCCCTAATCTAACCCAAACCCCCCTTAAATAAACCTAACACTAAGCCCCTGAAGATCTTCCTACCTTGTCTTTACCTCACCGGGTTCACCGATCTGTCCAGAAGAGCTCCTCCGATGTCCTGATCCAAGCCCAAGCGGGGGGCTGAAGAGGTCCATGATCCGGCTAAAGTCTTCATCCAAGCGGGGCAGAAGAGGTCTTCCATCCGATTGAAGTCTTCATCCAAGCGGGATCTTCTATGGTCATCCATCCATCCGGAGCGGAGCGGCAGGATCCTGAAGACCTCCGACGCGGAACATCCATCCTGGCCGACGACTGAACAACGAATGACGGTTCCTTTAAATGACGTCATCCAAGATGGCATCCCTCGAATTCCGATTGGCTGATAGAATCAGCCAATCGGATTGAACTTGATTCTGATTGGCTGATTCCATCAGCCAATCAGAATATTCCTACCTTAATTCCGATTGGCTGATAGAATCCTATCAGCCAATCGGAATTCGAGGGACGCCATCTTGGATGACGTCATTTAAAGGAACCTTCATTCGTCGTTCAGTCGTCGGCCAGGATGGATGTTCCGCGTCGGAGGTCTTCAGGATCCTGCCGCTCCGCTCCGGATGGATGACCATAGAAGATCCCGCTTGGATGAAGACTTCAATCGGATGGAAGACCTCTTCTGCCCCGCTTGGATGAAGACTTCAGCCGGATCATGGACCTCTTCAGCCCCCCGCTTGGGCTTGGATCAGGACATCGGAGGAGCTCTTCTGGACAGATCGGTGAACCCGGTGAGGTGAAGACAAGGTAGGAAGATCTTCAGGGGCTTAGTGTTAGGTTTATTTAAGGGGGGTTTGGGTTAGATTAGGGGTATGTGGGTGGTGGGTTGTAATGTTGGGGGGCTTGGGTATTGTATGTTTTTTTTTTTACAGGCAAAAGAGCTGAACTTCTTGGGGCATGCCCCGCAAAGGGCCCTGTTCAGGGCTGGTAAGGTAAAAGAGCTTTGAACTTTAGTAATTTAGAATAGGGTAGGGCATTTTTTTATTTTGGGGGGCTTTGTTATTTTATTAGGGGCTTAGAGTAGGTGTAATTAGTTTAAAATTGTTGTAATATTTTTCTTATGTTTGTAAATATTTTTTTATTTTTTGTAACTTAGTTCTTTTTTATTTTTTGTACTTTAGCAAGTTTATTTAATTGTATTTATTTGTAGGAATTGTATTTAATTAATTTATTGATAGTGTAGTGTTAGGTTAATTGTAGGTAATTGTAGGTAGTGTATTTAATTAATTTATTGATAGTGTAGTGTTAGGTTTAATTGTAACTTAGGTTAGGATTTATTTTACAGGTAATTTTGTAATTATTTTAACTATTTTAGCTATTAAATAGTTCTTAACTATTTAATAGCTATTGTACCTGGTTAAAATAAATACAAAGTTACCTGTAAAATAAATATTAATCCTAAAATAGCTATAATATAATTAGGGGTTAATAAGTGTAGGCAGGTGGAGGCGACGTTGTGGGGGGCAGATTAGGGGTTAATAAATATAATATAGGGGTCGGCGATGTTAGGGCAGCAGATTAGGGGTACATAGGGATAATGTAAGTAGCGGCGGTTTACGGAGCGGCAGATTAGGGGTTAATAATAATATGCAGGGGTCAGCGATAGCGGGGGCGGCAGAATAGGGGTTAATAAGTGTAAGGTTAGGGGTGTTTAGACTCGGGGTACATGTTAGAGTGTTAGGTGCAGACGTAGGAAGTGTTTCCGCATAGCAAACAATGGGGCTGCGTTAGGAGCTGAACGCGGCTTTTTTGCAGGTGTTAGTTTTTTTTTCAGCTCAAACAGCTCCATTGTTTCCTATGGGGGAATCGTGCACAAGCACGTTTTTGAGGCTGGCCGCTTGCGTAAGCAACTCTGGTATCGAGAGTTGAAGCTGCGTTAAATATGCTCTACGCTCCTTTTTTGGAGCCTAACGCAGCCTTTATGTGGACTCTCAATACCAGAGTTATTTTTATGGTGCGGCCAGAAAAAAGCCAGCGTTAGCTACGCGGGTCGTTACCGACAAAACTCCAAATCTAGGCCTAAGATAGCTACAATGTAACTATTAGTTATATTGTAGCTATCTTAGGGTTCATTTTACAGTATAGGTAAGTATTTAGTTTTAAATAGGAATAATTTATTTATAGTAATATTTATTTAGATTTATTGTAATTATATTTAAGTTAGGGGGTGTTAGGGTTAGACTTAGGTTTAGGGGTTAATAACTTTAATATAGTGGCAGCGACGTTGGGGGCGGCAGATTAGGGGTTAATAAATAGTATGTAGGTGTTTGCGATGTTGGGGCAGCAGATTAGGGGTTAATACAGTACATATAATGTAGGTGGCAGCGGTGTCTGGAGAGGCAGATTAGGGGTTAATAATTATAATGTGGGTGTCAGCGATGTCGGGGATGGCAGATTAGGGGTTAATAAATATAATGTAGGTGTTGGCGATGTTGGGGGCAGCAGATTAGGGGTTCATAAATATAATGTAGGTAGCGGCGGTGTCCGGAGTGGCAGATTAGGGGTTAATAATTTTATTATAGTGTTTTTGCGATGCGGGAGGGCCTCGGTTTGGGGGTTAATAGGTAGTTTATGGGTGTTAGTGTACTTTTTAGCACTTTAGTTATGAGTTTTATGTTACGGCGTTGTACCATAAAACTCATAACTACTGACTTTTAAATGTGTTAGGACTCAGGGTAGGGTGTAACGCTCACTTTTTGGCCTCCCAGGACAGACTCCTAATATCAGCGCTATAGAAGTCCCATAGAAGTTTTACGAAGTTTACGTTAGTCGTTTTGCGGTAAGGCCAAAGAAGTGTGCGGTCACCCTAAACCTTCAAGACTCGTAACACCAGCGGGTGTAAAAAAGCAGCGTTAGGACCTCTTAACACTGCTTTTTGACCCTAACGCACAACTCGTAATCTAGCCGTGCGTGTTTTATCAGGTTGCTCGTATTTCTCTATCCCTTTACTCCTCATCATACCCTGAATATTTTAACAGAAAACAGCTAATAAGAAATGTGTGTTTATATAGCTTGTTTGTATGTCTGAATTGAGCAGTAACAAAAAAGTATTGAAATTCCATCAATCATGAAAGTTTTAAGTGAAATATTCAAAATTAAACTTTCATGATTCAGATAGGGCATGCAATTTTAAACAAACTTCCAATTTACTTCTATTATCTAATTTGCTCAATTCTTTAGATATCCTTTGTTGAAGAAATAGCAAGGCACATGTGTGAGCCAATCACACAAGGCCTCTAGGTGCAGCAACCAATCAGCAACTACTGAGCATATCTAGATATGGTTTTCAGCAAGTGATATCAAGAGAATGAAGCAAATTAGATAATAGAAGTAAATAAGAAAGTTATTTAAAATGACATGCTCTTTCTAAATCACGAAAAAAAAATTGGCTTTCATATCCCTTTAAGGAGCAATGTGTAGCAGCTGCGCCAGGACTGTCAGGGTATAAAGGTCATGTGTTACCTGTTCCTCTATCCTGGCATTAATAGCTATATATATTACAGCACAGTTAATCAGAAGCTGGCAGACAGCAGCATTGCATTACACAGAGAGGACACCTTGTTTATCACATAATCCTGGTCTTTATATTAGGATGGATAGTCAGACAATTTTTGTAGACAGAAAAAAGTAACTGCAAATGGTTAATTATTCAGATATCTAAAAACACTAACCTGTAATACATTTGTATTTATTTTGTTTTTATTTTGTCAAGAAAATGTACAGGTATCTATTCACATGAGCTTGCATTGTATCACATAAGGTGTCGCAAGTTGTTTTTGTGTGTGTATTTGCCCAAATTGGTGATAAAAAAAACTATTCTCAGGGGTGCACGTTATCTTTTTAGTATTTAAAAGGACATAAAGATACATTACAATTATGGACAAAAATATATAAAGTGTAATTGCTGATATATAGTTTGAATTTATAAGAAAAATAAATGCAAGGAAATCAGGCAGTAAGATGGTACATCCAGCTAATTAGTTATGAGAAGCCATAGTTTTGCCATCCCTTCAACTAATCAGCAGTGTTATCAGTTAGATTAAAGGGACAGTCTACACCAGAATTGTTATTGTTTTAAAAGATAGATAATCCCTTTTTTACCCATTCCCTAGTTTTGCATAACCAACAGTTATATTTATATATTTTTTACCTCTGTGATTATCTTGTATCTAAGCCTCTGCAGACTGCCCCTTTATTTCAGTTATTTGACAGACCTGTAGTTTAGCCAATCAGTGATGGCTTCCAGGTAACTTCACGTGCATGAGCACAGTGTTATATATATGAAAAACATGAACTAACACCATCTAGTGGTGAAAAACCTGTTAAAATGCATTCTTAAGAGGCGGCCTTCAAGGTCTAAGAAATTAGCATATGAACCTCCTAGGTTAAGCTTTCCACTAAGAATACCAAGAGAACAAAGAAAAATTGGTGATAAAAGTAAATTGGAAAATTGTTTAAAATAATATGCCCTATCTGAATCATGAAAGTTTTTTTTGGACTAGACTGTCCCTTTTATCTGAAGAATATGAAGCAGCTGGAATTTTGCAGGGTTCCCCAATTTAAAACCAACCAGATCCATTAAAAAATGTCAAATGCATTTGTGGGAACATTATACTCCCTATATTTTCTTGTTTTGTTTAATTAAAGGGACACTCAAGTCAAAATAAACTTTTAGGATTCAGATAGAGCAGCAGTTTTAAGACACTTTTCAATTGAATTCCATTATCAAATGTTGCACAATCTTTTTGTATGAACTCTTTCTGGGGAACCAGATCCTACTGAGCATGTGCACAAGCTCACAGGGTATACGTACACTCGTCTGTGATTGATACAGAGGGCCGGGAAAATGGGTGGAAAAAATTTGAAAAAAAATCTGCTTATTTGAAATTCAGAGTAGGTGTTATTGCATTGTCTTTTCATTGTGCACTTGTTAATTATGCAATTCTATTGCATTTAGTGGTCTTTTGAAATATTAAAACATTGCTCAAATCAAAACAATAGAAGTCAAAATAAAACTTTAATAGTTCAGATAAAACCTGCAATTTTAAGACTTATCAATTTACTTCTATTATCAAATTGACATTGTTTTCTTGGTATCCTTTGTAGAAAAGCATATGTAGGCAGGCTCAGTAGCAGGAATTATTGTGAGCTAGCTGATGACAGATGGCTACACACATATGCCCCTTGGCACTGGCTCACCAGACAAGTTCAGCTAGGTAGTTACATAGTTATGCATATGCAACAGTGCAATGTTTTACATGTTTTAACACCTAGTTTCTCAAAGTGTGGTATATGCTGGGGCATTGGCAAGGGGTACTATGGGAACTACCCTTCATTATTTACTATGGTAAACATAACATATCACAGAAAGCTGTGTTTCTCATTTCCACCCTTGAGCACTCCTACCCGGGGAGATTGTGAGTATTTCCCTGTCTAGGGTGGTCCACAGCTCGATCACTGATTAACCTCACATTGGTAAAACCTGGCTTATAAGTGACAAATAAGGACTGGAGTTGAGCTTCACTGGATTTGAGCTTCACTGATATGAACAGGAAAAGTGCCATGTAAAGTGTATTACTGTGTCACAGAGGCACGTGCCAGATAAATGTGAACTGTGAAACATGCTAGGTAAAGTGCATTCTACCCATGTGTGCTGCAGGGAATTGAGCCACACAAACTATGTATGAAATGATTCTTAAAGATAGAAAGATGAAACTATAAATATTACTTAATTCACTAAAATGTAAGTTTATTTCCCCCCTTTTTTTATTAAAGGACCATTATGCACTAATATTCATATAGACTGTATGTATACATTGCCAGTAATTTAGTCAATGTGTCCCAAGGGAATGTAAATAAGTAATTGCCATCAAGGTAAAGGTAAAGGTAAAAATTACGTACATTCTCACTGTTTGTCCGTCACCATAATGCTCTGCCTTCATTGAGCTAAGTAGGAGTATTCAAACGCCGACTGACCAATAAGAACGTTTAAGTAAATGAATGCATTGAAATTTCCTATAGTAATTGCGCATGTGGTATATCTAACATGTACGGCTCGCTCGTTCACGACTATTTCGCGCATGCACATTCAATAGTACACACAGACGCGCGCGCACAACACTTAATTGAAATCCTCCTGTAGTAAAAAATGTGATGACGCTTGCATCTAATTTAGCTGTCACGCATAATATGGGTAAAGTTCAATGAGAGCATTTGTGCATCTGGCTTGTCCCCTATTAGATTGATAATTTGTATTGGTCTTTATTATGACGCCACTACCCACATTGGCTACCATTTCTCAAAAGTCACCATTTTCCATTCTCCTCATAATAGAACTGACGTCACCACCAATGAGAAGCATCGGATTGCAACAGCGTGCACAGTAGCGCCGCTATCCCATGCTGAAGAGAAAATGATGTTAGAGCTAATGGCACGCATGCGCAAAAGAAGGAGTCAGCACAGGAGCGCGCATACACAAAGCGTCTGAAAACATCGATGGGCTTGGTAAGTAATACAAAATTCACACTGTTCAGCTGCAAATATTCGGCTAGATTTAGAGTTCTGCGGCCAAAGGGGTGCGTTAGCTACGCGTGTATTTTTTCCCCCGCACTTTTTAAATACCGCTGGTATTTAGAGTTCACAGAAGGGCTGCGTTAGGCTCCAAAAAGGGAGCGTAGAGCATAATTTACCGTCACTGCAACTCTAAATACCAGCAGTGCTTACAGACGCGGCCAGCTTCACAAACGTGCTTGTGCACGATTCCCCCATAGGAAACAATGGGGCAGTTTGGACTGAAAAACCTAACACCTGCAAAAAAGCAGCGTTCAGCTCCTAACGCAGCCCCATTGTTTCCTATGGGAAAACACTTCCTATGTCTGCACCTAACACCCTAACATGTACCCCGAGTCTAAACACCCCTAACCTTACACTTATTAACCCCTAATCTGCTGCCCCCGCTATCGCTGACCCCTGCATATTATTTTTAACCCCTAATCTGCTGCCCCCGTTATCCCTATGTACCCCTAATATGCTGCCACTAACCCCCGCCGATCCCTATATTATATTTATTAACCCCTAATCTGCCGCCCCCAACGTCACCGCCACCTACCTACAATTATTAACCCCTAATCTGCCGACCGGACCTCACCGCTACTATAATAAAGTTATTAACCCCTAATCCGCCTCGCTCCCGCCTCAAAAACCCTATAATAAATAGTATTAACCCCTAATCTGACCTCCCTAACATCGCCGACACCTAACTTCAAGTATTAACCCCTAATCTGCCGACCGGACCTCGCCGCTACTCTAATAAATGTCTAACCCTAACACTAACACCCCCCTAAGTTAAATATAATTTTTATCTAATGAAAAAAAAAAAAATCTTATTAAATAAATTATTCCTATTTAAAGCTAAATACTTACCTGTAAAATAATAATTATATTGTATCTATTTTAGGATTAATATTTATTTTACAGGCAACTTTGTATTTATTTTAACCAGGTACAATAGCTATTAAATAGTTAATAACTATTTAATAGCTACCTAGATAAAATAATTACAAAATTACCTGTAAAATAAATCCTAACCTAAGTTACAATTAAACCTAACACTACACTATCAATAAATAAATTAAATAAACTATCTACAATTATCTACAATTATATCAACTAAACTAAATTACAAAAAATAAAAGAAGATTACAAGAATTTTAAACTAATTACACCTACTCTAAGCCCCCTAAAAAAATAACAAAGCCCCCCAAAATAAAAAAATGCCCTACCCTATTCTAAAATAAAAATTGTAAAGCTCTTTTACCTTACCAGCCCTTAAAAGGACCTTTTGCGGGGCATGCACCAAAGAATTCTGCTCTTTTGCCTGATCGGAACAGCCAATAGAATGCAAGCTCAATCTGATTGGCTGATTGGATCAGCCAATCGGATTGAACTTGAATCTGATTGGCTGATTCAATCATAGAATCCTATCAGCCAATCGGAATTCGAGGGACGCGCTGGATGGAAGAAGATAGAAGATGCCGCTTGATGAAGATGTCTGCCGGTCCGGATGTCCTCTTCTGCCCGGATAGGATGAAGACTTTGGACCCTCTGGAGGAGCTCTTCTTGCCGGATAGGAGGAAGACTTCGGACAATCTTCTGGACGGATCGGTGATACCCGGCGTGGTGAAGACAAGGGGCTTAGTGTTAGGTTTATTTAAGGGGGGTTTGGGTTAGATTAGGGGTATGTGGGTGGTGGGTTGTAATGTTGGGGGGGGTATTGTATGGTTTTTTTTTACAGGCAAAAGAGCAGAATTCTTTGGGGCATGCCCCGCAAAAGGCCCTTTTAAGGGCTGGTAAGGTAAAAGAGCTTTACAATTTTTATTTTAGAATAGGGTAGGGCATTTTTTATTTTGGGGGCTTTGTTATTTTTTTAGGGGGCTTAGAGTAGGTGTAATTAGTTTAAAATTCTTGTAATCTTTTTTTTTTTATTTTTTGTAATTTAGTGTTTGTTTTTTTTGTAATTTAGTTTAGTTGATATAATTGTAGATAGTTTATTTAATTTATTTATTGATAGTGTAGTGTTAGGTTTAATTGTAACTTAGGTTAGGATTTATTTTACAGGTAATTTTGTAATTATTTTATCTAGGAAGCTATTAAATAGTTATTAACTATTTAATAGCTATTGTACCTGGTTAAAATAAATACAAAGTTGCCTGTAAAATAAATATTAATCCTAAAATAGCTACAATATAATTATTATTTATATTGTAGCTATATTAGGGTTTATTTTACAGGTAAGTATTTAGCTTTAAATAGGAATAATTTATTTAATAAGATTTATTTTATTTCGTTAGATAAAAATTATATTTAACTTAGGGGGGTGTTAGTGTTAGGGTTAGACTTAGCTTTAGGGGTTAATACATTTATTAGAGTAGCGGCGAGGTCCTGTCGGCAGATTAGGGGTTAATACTTGAAGTTAGGTGTTGGCGATGTTAGGGAGGGCAGATTAGGGGTTAATACTATTTATTATAGGGTTTTTGAGGCGGGGTGAGGTGGATTAGGGGTTAATAACTTTATTATTGCAGAGGTGAGGTCCTGTCGACAGATTAGGGGTTAATAATTGTAGGTAGGTAGCGGCGACGTTGGGGGGGGCAGATTAGGGGTTAATAAATATTATGTACGGGTCGGCGATGTTAGGGGCAGCAGATTAGGGGTACATAGGGATAATGTAAGTGGCGGCGGTGTGCGGTCGGCAGATTAGGGGTTAAAAAAATTTAATAGAGTGGCGGCGATGTGGGGGGGGCCTCGGTTTAGGGGTACATAGGTAGTTTATGGGTGTTAGTGTACTTTAGAGCACAGTAGTTAAGAGCTTTATGAACCGGCGTTAGCCCAGAAAGCTCTTAACTCCTGGCTTTTTTCTGCGGCTGGAGTCTTGTCGTTAGATTTCTAACGCTCACTTCAGCCAAGACTCTAAATACCAGCGTTAGAAAGATCCCATTGAAAAGATAAGATATGCAATTGGCGTAGGAGGATCTGCGGTATGGAAAAGTCACGGCTGGAAAGTGAACGTTAGACCCTTTCATGACTGACTCTAAATACCAGCGGGTGGTAAAAACCAGCGTTAGGACCCCCTAACGCTGGTTTGGACGGCTAACGCAGAACTCTAAATCTAGGCGATTTTCTTTTTCCTTTAGGTTTAAAAAAGTTCAACAGGGATACAATTAATGTACATAACAGGCTGCAGATGATAACGTTAAGAACAAAATGAGTGTATAATGTCCCTTTAATTGCATATATGTATTACTATAAATGGACTATCTGTGTTGTATGTGTTTAAACTTTCATCAAATGCCATATATGTAATCTTTGGCATTAAAAATCCATCTGGGAAAGGGTTAAATTAGTTCATATAGTAATGCTACTATTGCAATGTTATGCCGGCCCACTTGGATTAACTCTTTTTTTATGAAATCCAATCAACTTGTGTGTCATATGACAATATTGAAGTTCAGCCCCTTTAAAGCCCTTAGAAATCATATAATCATATGTATAGAGTGGGTGGGACTGCTCTATACATCACAGCCCATCCAAAAGAGGAAATGAAGGGGGGCGAGGAACAGACAATACCAATAAGGATTATCATTTTTTTATTTTAAAATATATATACTGTTTTAAAAAAATATTTATATGGTTTTACTTGTAAACTAATTTTTCATTGCAACATTCTTATAGTCTGAAATTTATCAGCATTTTAAGTGAAGAAAAGCATACCAGAATATTAGGCATTCATCATCATAATTAAGTTAGTTAGCTGTACTGTTGCTTAGGACACGTACGTGTATGTTTTGCTTTCCTTGAAAGTCGGTACAGGTCCTTGTGAAAATCCCCTTGATACACTTGTAATTAGAATGTATTGGTTTTGCTACTATATATTTTACTTTTTTTAAAATGTATTTAATATACAAAAAATCACTTGAGCTTTATCTATCTATCTATCTATCTATCCATCTTTCTATCTATCTATCTATCTATCTATCTATCTATCTATCTATCTATCTATCTATCTATCTGTCCGTCTATCTGTCTGCCTGTGTCTGTCTATCTCTCTATCGCTCAGTGTGTCTGTCTATTTCTGTCTGTCTATTTCTATCTATCTATCATCTATCTGTCTGTCTATCCGTCCGCCTGTCTATCTGTCTGTCTGTGTCTGTCTATCTCTCTATCGCTCAGTGTGTCTGTCTATTTCTGTCTGTCTATTTCTATCTATATTATCTATCTATCTATGTTGCCTACTAATCAGACTGGTTTGGCACTAGTGAATCTCAGAATCTCTGCAACTGGTGGCCAAGGGGATGGCTGACGTTTCACACCTCTGTATTTAACTCAGTTGTGCAAACATATTATTTATCTTGTTGAGCAATACTGGAATATTAACATGTATTTAATATTATCATATTGTACAACATAGTTTCCGCTTACCATGGCCCACCTCATTTATCTACTCTTACGGGAAGTTATTGTAAATATCTAACTACTGCTGATTAATTATTAATTATTAATAGAGCCACTGAATATATTGCTTCACTACAACAATTATGTGTTTATTTAATCTCACAAGAAGTATATTTCTTACAGAATGTTATATATTTGTTTAAACCTTTCCCTTTTTGTCTGATCTGTGGGAATTAGGTAGAAAATACTTTGGGACAGAGAAATGTCCAACTTGATTAGCTCCAACCCACTTGCTCAGCCCAATAAATAAAAACATGCTCAGCCCCAATAAATAAATAAATAAATAAATAAGCTATTTAATTTTACATATTCTAGCCATCCATAATATCCAGTTTCATACTGCATGCACGACAATATTTTCGATGATCACTTTCTCAAAGAGTTTCACCTCCGTTGCTCTACGTGAAACCCTTGATGCAATGAAAAGACTTACACAATATCAAATGCTGTATTTTTAAGTTAAACAAAAATGTTTTAATACTAAACTCACATCAGGACAGCAAGGCTGGATTGGCCTGCCAGGATACCAGGAGATTTCCAGGTGGGCTGCAGCAGCTGGGACTGAAAAGCTACAATTTAAAGGGGAGATTAATGGATGCAATTGGACTTTAGAGTGCATAAATAAATAATATAAAATAATTCTGAAACAAAATATTAGGGGAAGGAGTATCCCTGTAAACCCCTTGGGGTGTGCACATTATACTGAGTCAATGGAAAATAGGGCTGCAAATTTTTCAGGACTGCTTTTAATTCCCAGTCCAGCCCTGCAGGGATGGTACTAGGTAACATAAATGCCCTAAAGTTTTTGCAAGATACAAAACCATTAAAGACCCCAGCAACCCCCTGATATTTTACAGCTATAAGGCCACATCAGATTCCAGCCCAGATGCTGTTTAAAACATCTGATTGTTCCTGCTATGAGGTCGTAGCTGTCATGCTGACATTTTTGAAGCATAATTTTATTAGCATGTTGAGTGTCTCTTTATCGCTATCATTGCATCTAGGTATATCCTGTTGCGTGTTTCTTTGTGCCAATAAATATTTGGCCAAACCGAATGACCGTATCAACTTAAATTCAGCAATGAAGTTTTTTTTTTAACAAACGATTTGTTTGAAACAAACTTTTGCACTACCCTTTATCTTTGCCTTGTACGGTCTACCTATCTTACCCTCTATTCTACCCTCCAACTTACACTTTGCCTTGTACAGTCTACCTAGTACCTATCTTACCCTCTATTCTACCCTCCAACTTACACTTTGCCTTGTACAGTCTACCTAGTACCTATCTTACCCTCTATTCTACCCTCCAACTTACACTTTGGCTTGTACAGTCTGCCTAGTACCTATCTTACCCTCTATTCTACCCTCTGTCTTACACTTTGCCTTGTACAGTCTACCTAGTACCTATCGTACCCTCTATTCTACCCTCTATCTTACACTTTGCCTTGTACAGTCTACCTAGTACCTATCTTACCCTCTATTCTACCCTCTATCTTACACTTTGCCTTGTATGGTCTACCTATCTTACCCTCTATTCTACCCTCTGTCTTACACTTTGCCTTGTACAGTCTACCTAGTACCTATCGTACCCTCTATTCTACCCTCTATCTTACACTTTGCCTTGTACAGTCTACCTAGTACCTATCTTACCCTCTATTCTACCCTCTGTCTTACACTTTGCCTTGTACAGTCTACCTAGTACCTATCTTACCCTCTATTCTACCCTCTATCTTACACTTTGCCTTGTACAGTCTACCTAGTACCTATCTTACCCTCTATTCTACCCTCTATCTTACACTTTGCCTTGTACGGTCTACCTATCTTATCCTCTATTCTACCCTCTGTCTTACACTTTGCCTTGTATAGTCTGCCTAGTACCTATCTTACCCTCTATTCTACCCTCTATCTTACACTTTGCCTTGTACAGTCTACCTAATACCTATCTTACCCTCTATTCTACCCTATGTCTTACACTTTGCTTTGTACAGTCTACCTAGTACCTATCTTACCCTCTATTCTACCCTCTATCTTACACTTTGCCTTGTACAGTCTACCTAGTACCTATCTTACCCTCTATTCTACCCTCTGTCTTACACTTTGCCTTGTACAGCCTACCTAGTACCTATCTTACCCTCTATTCTACCCTCTGTCTTACACTTTGCCTTGTACAGCCTACCTAGTACCTATCTTACCCTCTATTCTACCCTCTATCTTACACTTTGCCTTGTACAGTCTACCTAGTACCTATCTTACCCTCTATTCTACCCTCTATCTTACACTTTGCCTTGTACATTCTACCTAGTACCTATCTTACCCTCTATTCTACCCTCTGTCTTACACTTTGCCTTGTACAGTCTACCTAGTACCTATCTTACCCTCTATTCTACCCTCTATCTTACACTTTGCCTTGTACAGTCTACCTAGTACCTATCTTACCCTCTATTCTACCCTCTATCTTACACTTTGCCTTGTACAGTCTACCTAGTACCTATATTGCCCTCTATTCTACCCTCTGTCTTACACTTTGCCTTGTACAGTCTACCTAGTACCTATCTTACCCTCTATTCTACCCTCTATCTTACACTTTGCCTTGTACAGTCTACCTAGTACCTATCTTACCCTCTATTCTACCCTCTATCTTACACTTTGCCTTGTACAGTCTACCTAGTACCTATCTTACCCTCTATTCTACCCTCTGTCTTACACTTTGCCTTGTACAGTCTACCTTGTACCTATCTTACTCTCTATTTTACCCTCTATCTTACACTTTGCCTTGTACAGTCTACCTAGTACCTATCTTACCCTTTATTCTACCCTCTATCTTACACTTTGCCTTGTACAGTCTACCTAGTACCTATCTTACCCTCTATTCTACCCTCTATATTACACTTTGCCTTGTATAGTCTACCTAGTACCTATCTTACCCTCTATTCTACCCTCTATCTTACACTTAGCCTTGTACAGTCTACCTAGTACCTATCTTACTCTCTATTCTACCCTCTATCTTACACTTTGCCTTGTACGGTCTACCTAGTACCTATCTTACCCTCCATTCTTCCCTCTATCTTACACTTTGCCTTGTACAGTCTACCTAGTACCTATCTTACCCTCTATTCTACCCTCTGTCTTACACTTTGCCTTGTACAGTCTACCTAGTACCTATCCTACCCTCTATTCTACCCTCTATCTTACACTATGCCTTGTACGGTCTACCTATCTTACCCTCTATTCTACCCTCTGTCTTACACTTTGCCTTGTACAGTCTACCTAGTACCTATCTTACCCTCTATTCTACTCTCTGTCTTACACTTTGCCTTGTACAGTCTACCTAGTACCTATCTTACCCTCTATTCTACCCTTTATCTTACACTTTGCCTTGTACAGTCTACCTAGTACCTATCTTACCCTCTATTCTACCCTCTATCTTACACTTTGCCTTGTACGGTCTACCTATCTTAGCCTCTATTCTACCCTCTGTCTTACACTTTGCCTTGTACAGTCTACCTAGTACCTATCTTACCCTCTATCTTACACTTTGCCTTGGACAGTCTACCTAGTACCTATCTTACCCTCTATTCTACCCTCTATCCTCTTCCATACCCTCTAGTATCTACCTTCAAACTTATATCTTACCATCTATGCTCTATCTCATACTATACCTTCTACTCTCTATCTTACCCTCTAACTTTTGTCTTACATTTACTTTCTATATTAACCTCTCTCCTCCATTTTTCCCTCTACTGTTTATCTTTTATTTTACCCTCTCACCCTTCTACCCTCTGACCTGTTTATCATACACTTCCTCGTGTTCTCTATCTTAAAGGGACAGTAGGGCCAAAAATAAAGTTATATTATTTACATAGAACATGCAGTTTTAAACAACTTTCAAATGTACTTTTATCATCTAATTTTCTTCCTTTTCTTGGTATCTGTTCTTTAAAGGCATACCTAGGTAGGCTGAGGAGCAGTAACGCACCGCTAAGAGCAAGCCGCTGCTGATATGTGGCTGTACCTATATGCTTCTTGTCATTGGCTTACAGGATGCTCAGCTAGTGCCCAGCTAGCTCCCAGTGGTGCATAACTGCTCCTTCAACAAAGAATCACAAGCTAATGAAGGAAATGTGATAATAGAAGTAAATTGGAAAGTTGTTTTAAATTGTCCTATCTGTATCATGAAACAAAATGTTGGCTTTCTTGTCCCTTTAACAAAAAACATCTACCTATTCTCTATCCTAGTCTCTTTTTTTCTCTCTCTCTTGTATCCTTTATTTTCCATCTTTTCCTCTACATTCTATCCCATCTTACCTCTACATTCTCTTACCGTTACCTGTCCGTTACCCTCTATGTTTCATTCTACTCTCTATCTATCTATCTATCTATCTATCTATCTATCTATCTATCTTACCCCCTAAACTTTACCCACTATATTAATTTCTACCCTGTATTATACCCTTTACTCTTTATTTTACCCTCAATAATCTACTGTCTTTTTTACCCTCTAACCTCTATCCTTAGTTTACCCTCTAAACTGTATCTTAATTCCTTTAACAAGACCGGACTGACCTACCAGGACACCGGTAGATTTCCCAGTGGGCCGTCACAGCTGGGGATGGCCAGCTACAATTTAAGGGGTGGTGCTGCTGATGAAGAGATGCAGCAATATCATCTTCTTTTCTCTTCTGAGCTATATGTATTTCCTTGTAAGTTTTATTTCCAAGACAATGTACCATTTATTAACCCTCCTTTTAATAGGTTTCTTGTGTCTTGTTAAGTCACACTGTGAGACACACTGTATTGAGTGTCTTCTCCTGATCACACTATCGATAATAATTTTTACACTCTGAAAGGGAGTCATGAAGTAAATTGGGTTGTGTGCCTTTATTTTTAAAATTATTTTTATTGAGAAATTGTAGGAAAGAATTACATGACAATTAAATACAAGTAAGTCAAGTTTTCAAGAATGGGAATACCTTCTGTGGAGTTATAAAATATATAATGTGGAGTTATAAAATATAAATAATATAACATAGTATTCGAATAAGGATTAATATTAGTCAGGATTTAGTTAGTATAGGTTAAATCACTTTGAAGATCCTTACATTTAGAACAATGACATTTACATTCAGAACAGTTGCTCATGTCAATGAAAAGCACAATTTAGTGCTAGATTGAGAAGTTATTTTAAATTATTATTAAGTAATGCTATGGAACTGAGCGTGAGTAAAGTTAAAATAGAAGTATCTATACATCAGCCAAATTCATTAAGTCTTATAAGGATGTTAAGATATATATAATTAGCCTTTCACTTATGGTATGAACTAAGCTGATTGGTCTAAGATGTATATAAATACAGTGAACTGGAACTAAAATGTTATCTGATACCTCCAGATCTCAAGGTATTGTATTAATCTTTGCTTGTTGTGATGATTAATAAATAGATTTGTGCCAACTAATATTTTATAAATTATGAGTATTATTTATTGTGTTAGATAACCCAGATTAAATATTGTCTATAATTAGTAAATCTAGTCAAGGCATAACATACTTAGGGGCCGATTTAGCAATGTCTGGCGGACATGATCTGCTGTAGCGGATCATGTCCGCCAGACATCGCTGAATGCCGACAGCATACGTTGTCGGCATTTAACATTGCACGAGCAGTTCTGGTAAACTGCCTGTACAATGCTGCCCCCTGCAGATTCGCGCCAATCAGACACTAGCAGGGGGTGTCAATCAACCCGATCGTACAGGATCGGGCGGATTGCAGACCGCAGCCTCAGAGGAGGCGTATGAGTTAAGAGGCAGCAGTCTTAAGACCGCTGCTTCTTAACTCCTTTTCCGGCAAACGTGAAGGGTCGTGCGGAAACAGGGCGATTAGGAGCCATTCGGCCATTGTTAAATCGGCCCCTTATAACCAGAATAATTCTCACTGCATACCTTTCTTCCTCTCTCTGCGAGAACATACATATTACTAATAACTCATTAGTGACAGCACCTTCTATGTAAACTATATTGTATAGTGAGTTACACATGATTCACATGATTCACAACACAAATAAAAATACCTACATTTCTTAGTTTTTCTTACAATATAAGGGCGGAACAAAAAAACCCATAATAAAAACAGTGAACAAAACACTAGCAGAGTAAATCAGAGCCAGGAATGTGTATGAGACCTAAGAGCCAGAGGAATGCTCTGAGTAGTAACAATGTGTGGATTTCCTAAGAGAGAAAATAATGTTTCACTGATGAAATAAGAGTGGAGCATTACATATTCTAGAAGTACCAACCACTGACTACATTAAGGCATATACATACATTATTGGATCAAGACGGTGAGTGTATATGCTGGCATAGAGCATGGCTATTTCTATGCAGCAATGCAATTCTATACACAGACTTAAAGGGACATAAAACAGTATGAACTAACATAAGTTTCTAACTATATAATGCAGCCAAAGCTTACTTGCAAAATGGTTTCTGTTTTAACCCCCATTAACCTCCTTAATTCAAACATAGTTTTGTTTGCAGCAAGCTTCCCTCTGCGCATTCCATATATGGAAGGTGCTATCCAGGCTATAGCTTCTGCAGAATGCACTCGTGCAAGTGCACGGTAGGGGGCAGAGTAACATGGCACCTGACTAAAGCAGTGCACAGTATAATACTGAAGCTTTCCCAAAGCATGTGACATTATACCCATGTAAATGAGCAAGCCTCTTGGCAACGAACAATAGCAGTACCTGCTGTCCCTCCTCAACCCTCCCTTGCTTGCATAAGTAATTATCCTCACATGCACACTTTGTTACATTATTCCACAAGGTTTGGAGTAGGACACTGATAAGGGGGTGGAGCCGGCTACACTTGGCAACACTAAAGTGTAAGTAATTTTACAGATTTTTGAAAATGTTATTAAAATATTTATAAGCTTTTTTTACACCTTTTTTCACACACTGTTTTACCTCAGTTGACCCTTTTATAATATGCACATAACTCTAAATATTTTATGGCACTTTAAGGTATAATTTATGTATTGAAGGTTTATGCTATCTTTTGAGGAGACCTGTAAAGCTCTGGATCCATTCTGTCCAGGTAGCCTCTCCACATGTCACTGTAAGATGAGGTTGCTTCAAAGACACATAACATCGGGTCTTCCATAGAAAGCAAGTAGATGGCAGTAGCTCCGAAACAGATGTCAATAAGCCTGTCCTGTAAGATTCCTCCATATACATGTATATACATGTATGCCTCACAACGTGCATCTGCTTCTAGAGTGCTGAGTCCTGTTAATCTAATAGATGAGGCATCTGGGCAGCAGAAGTGAGAGTCTGTCACAGGAACCAGTAGACAGTCAGCTTGATGTGTAGAGGTGCATCGTGTCAATATTTTGTTCAGGAAGCTATCTTTGCCAGCCTCACATGTAGTTATATTCGGCTGGACCGCTTTCACAGTGCTCTGTACCTATTAACAGAGGTCTAAACAAAAATACAACAGGTCATTCAGCAGTGGTTTGAACACCACAGTTAACTGTTTGATAATGCAATCGAAACGTTGACTGGCACATTAAGTTCCAGACTTGAGCATATAGCTTGGAAAATGTTGTATCCCATTTTGATGAATTAATAAATATTGCTCTCTCTCTCTATGTATAAATCAGTTTTTGCACTATAACAATTATTATTTGTTGTAACAGAGTTTTATGTATTGGGGCCCCCCAAAAAAAGTTTCTTGCAACAGTGCCCATTATCTATTAGCTCTATCACAGCACAGACCCATGAATACTGTCAGCTGCAGGATTGAACATGAGCTAATCCAGAGCCATTGTGTGTTTCATGGGAAACACCCATTTTGTGGCAGTGGAAAGCTGATTATGCCTTTGTACCTTTGGTGTCTTTTAACTCTAAAAAAATGGATGCTTTACAAGTGCTTATGTTTTTAAGCCTGTCAATGGTTCAAAATGACCCATTTGTCATGTTGAGACTAAGGGCCTAATGATAAAGAGGTCTCAGCTCAGATGAGATGATATAAAATGATCCTCCAGCACTGTGAGATCCATAGTGAAATTCTAAAAAGGCAGATGTTGCTATACTTTTCCAAGGGGTGTTCCCTTTACTTCTGTATGTGAAGGAAAAACAAGGCCAGTGCAATATAGCATTGCATGACATGAAAGTTCTGCTGCATTTACACTTTGTGCTTTTTTTATTTTACTTTACACTTCAGATTAAGTTTTATTACCTTTAAACTGCACTTTCTATTTTGTATTTTATTTTGTGTACAGCAGTGTATTTAAGATTTTTTGTGATTTTACAAATTCTGATTATGCTTTGACAGTTTCTGTGTAACTTTAACAAATTACATTGTATTTCTTCTATTTAAAATAAAACAGAAAAACTGACAGCTTCAGTTTCCAAGAGAGCTTAATTACTTTTTATCACTCCAAAAGCAAAGATTCTCTAGTTTGGAGATAAATTATAGTGCAGACTTCACAGGGGCTGAACTCACTGAATTATAAAAGAAAAATGACAGAACCTGGAAGTTCCAGGGAGATGTCTTCCATAGAAAGTAATGAAGATCTTTGGGATACAGAATTTTACAGGGGAGAGAGAGAAGTTAACTGAAGAACACCTGGGTTTAATATAAAGGCAAATACAAAATAAACTAATATTCAGACTCTGATAGTTGTGATAGTGATCTATCCCTTGCTGAGACCTCTATGCCTGGCCTGTATAAGAAGATACAATCACTGTGGACAATCCTTGTCAGATAGCTGAACTCACCAATACCTCGTCCATTCACAAAGTTGCTGTATTCTGAATATCGTGTTACAGCAGACAATAAGATACAGCAGATAAATGGTTACAGTATTTAAGCTGTCAAAAATGTATACTGTTCGTAGCGTGCAATGTAGATTAACGTGTCTTTGTTACATGCAGGTTACATGTGGCCTGTTAGCTGCAGCCATGACACAGGAAAACACCGCCGAACCAGAAGGGCGGAGCAATACTCATAGGGGAAATGCATAATAGGTATGAGGTAAGTTACCACAGAAAACAGGAGCATTACCAAAAAAGGTCACTAGATGGCAGCACAGAATGAAACATAGAGTAGCTTTGAGAAAATGGCATAGGAAACTATATAATTTCTTAACTATATCAACATGAATATTAACAGAGGCTATGTCATATTCTATGCCCCATTGGGGCGGCACACTCCTCATCTGGCATATTAAATGTCACTATTTAAATCGTAACGGAAGTTATGCATAACAATGTAATTTGCCTAGATGTCTTGAAGACCTGAAAGATATAAGGAGAACAAACATATAATGCAACAACAACTATAATATAAGGCTTCAAGTTGTTTCAATTAAAGTTCGAGATACTTCCTTCTTGAAGTCACAGGAAGAATCCAACAGCATACGTAAGTAAGCTCAGTCTCCAAAGGGCAAGAGCAAAATAAGTTCCGTGATCGATCTGATGAAAGTTTTTATAGTCCTTTGTCTTGCAACTTTCATCTCCACCTTATGCACCTTACCATCATCACTAGGAATGCTCTTTACAATCAGTCCCATGGGCGATTTGATTCTTCCAGCTTGCTGGTCCTTGAGGAGAACGAGATCTCCAACTTTGATGTTAGGGTTCAGACGTTGCCATTTCCTGCGTCCTTGCAGAGTAGAGAGATACTCCATCCTCCAATGATTCCAGAAGCAGTTGGCAAGGTGTTGTACTCGCTTCCACTGATTGTAGTACAGATATCCTGTTTTAAAGTCTCCAGGTGCAACAGAAACAGACCCAAGCTTCTGGGTAAGAAGAGTAGCTGGAGTAAGGAGAGTTGGGGTCTCTGGATCTACAGACACTGGAATAAGTGGTCTTGAATTGATTATGGCAGATGCTTCTGCCAGGAAGGTGGTTAGAATCTCATGGGTGAGTCTTGTGGAGTTCAAGTCCATAAGCATGGGGTCCAGTATTTTACGTGTGATGCCTATCATTCTCTCCCATGATCCACTCATGTGGGAAGAATGAGGAGGATTGAAAATCCATATACAGCCCTTTTCAGCTAAAAGGTCTTGAATTGGCCTAGAGTTGAGATGTAACTCTCAACAGGCTCCAACGATTAGTTCCACAGTCAGATCTTAATGTCTTGACTGGTCCTCTGATGGCAAGGAATCGCCTTAGAGCATTGATGAAACTTGAGGCATCCATATATTCTATTACTTCAATGTGTACTGCACGCACACTCATGCAAGTGAAAAGCACTGCCCATCGTTTGCTATTTGCTTGGCCACCTCGAGTTCTGCGGGCTGTTACCATCCATGGTCCAAAGACATCCAAACCAACATGAGTGAAAGGTGGGTCAGTACTTAACCTGTCAGCTGGCAAATCTGACATTTGCTGTTGCTGATGTTTACCTCTTAGTTCATGGCACTGAACACAGCTGTGCAGTGTAGCTGTAAACTGTCTTTTAGCTCCTATAATCCAAAGGTCTGCAGTTCTTATGGCACCCTCTGTGAAGTGTCTACCTTGGTGCTTAACCCCTTCATGGTAGTGCCGTATGAGCAAAGTGGTGATATGATTGTGAGCAGGTATAATGAGAGGATTCTGTTCTGTTCAACTTTGCTGTATGTGTAGAACTTGACGTCATCTATCTGAATGTCTAGCTTCCGCAGAATGAAATCTGCAATTTCTACAGCTAGCATGGTCCAACAAAGTTCAAGCCTGGGAATTGTGTGTTCACACTTAGGAGCTAACTTAGCTTTCCCAAACAGAAACCCTATATGTAGACAAAGTTCAAAAGTAAATAAGAGGTTCCTAAAAGTCGAGGGAGAAAGCACAACTGCACAATTATTAGACCGAGACTTCAATTGCCAAAATACAAAACATGCTTTAATGTACACCTATAAAAAAATAAATATATATACACATTCTAGGGATCCCTTAATATAGAGTATGCCGGCTATGATGATTTAAAGTGCACTTTGACCACAGAATGTCTGGACTTGAATCAGTTAAGTTACACATGTCCGTGTAACTGTCATTTAAGGGTCTTAATTGTAAATCCAATTGTGAAAGTACAGCCATCCAGGTAGTTATTCAAAGTGCAAACAAAGTCACTCAAACATGAAAACAGACACCAAAAACCCACTAAATAGGCTAGTGAAATAATACACAGACATATAAGAGAGGAGCTAGTAATATACGTATCAACAGGTATGACCGCCGAAGAGGCGTCCCTCAACGCTACCGATCAATTTATATTTACCCGTCTTCTTTATGCTACAGCTCCTCTTAATGGTATTGCCTTGTTCTGTGTATAGCCTTCGGGGTTGGTCCTGTACATGGGGGGATCCCATGCGAGTAAAAGCAATATACGTACCTGTTGATACGTATATTACTAGCTCCTCTCTTATATGCCTGTGTATTTTTTCACTAGCCTATTTGGTGGGTTTCTGGTGCCTGTTTTCATGTTGCTCTGACTTTTTTTGCACTTTGGATAACTACCCGGATGGCTGTACTTACACAATTGGATTTACAATTAAGACCCTTAAATGACAGTTACACGGACATTTGTAACTTAACTGATTCAAGTCAAAACATTCTGTGGTCAAAGTGTACTTTAAATCATCATAGCCGGCATACTCTATATTAAGGGATCCCTAGTATGTGTATATATATTTATATTTTTATAGGTGTACATTAAAGCATGTTTTGTATTTTGGCAAATGAAGTCTCTGTCTAATAATTGTGAGTTGTGCTTTCTCCCTAGACTTTTAGGAACCTCTTATTTGAGGTACCTACTTCCTTCTTTACTTTATCTATATATTATTTTTCTAGGATGCACCTATGTATTTGCATACGTATGTACAGGGAGTGCAGAATTATTAGGCAAATGAGTATTTTGACCACATCATCCTCTTTATGCATGTTGTCTTACTCCAAGCTGTATAGGCTCGAAAGCCTACTACCAGTTAAGCATATTAGGTGATGTGCATCTCTGTAATGAGAAGGGGTGTGGTCTAATGACATCAACACCCAATATCAGGTGTGCATAATTATTAGGCAACTTCCTTTCCTTTGGCAAAATGAGTCAAAAGAAGGACTTGACAGGCTCAGAAAAGTCAAAAATAGTGAGATATCTTGCAGAGGGATGCAGCACTCTTAAAATTGCAAAGCTTCTGAAGCGTGATCATCGAACAATCAAGCGTTTCATTCAAAATAGTCAACAGGGTCGCAAGAAGCGTGTGGAAAAACCAAGGCGCAAAATAACTGCCCATGAACTGAGAAAAGTCAGCGTGCAGCTGCCAAGATGCCACTTGCCACCAGTTTGGCCACATTTCAGAGCTGCAACATCACTGGAGTGCCCAAAAGCACAAGGTGTGCAATACTCAGAGACATGGCCAAGGTAAGAAAGGCTGAAAGACGACCACCACTGAACAAAACACACAAGCTGAAACGTCAAGACTGGGCCAAAGAAATATCTCAAGACTGATTTTTCTAAGGTTTTATGGACTGATGAAATGAGAGTGAGTCTTGATGGGCCAGATGGATGGGCCCGTGGCTGGATTGGTAAAGGGCAGAGAGCTCCAGTCCAACTCAGACGCCAGCAAGGTGGAGGTGGAGTACTGGTTTGGGCTGGTATCATCAAAGATGAGCTTGTGGGGCCTTTTCGGGTTGAGGATGGAGTCAAGCTCAACTCCCAGTCCTACTGCCAGTTTCTGGAAGACACCTTCTTCAAGCAGTGGTACAGGAAGAAGTCTGCATCCTTCAAGAAAAACATGATTTTCACGCAGGACAATGCTCCATCACACGCGTCCAAGTACTCCACAGCGTGGCTGGCAAGAAAGGGTATAAAAGAAGAAAATCTAATGACATGGCCTCCTTGTTCACCTGATCTGAACCCCATTGAGAACCTGTGGTCCATCATCAAATGTGAGATTTACAAGGAGGGAAAACAGTACACCTCTCTGAACAATGTCTGGGAGGCTCTGGTTGCTGCTGCACGCAATGTTGATGGTGAACAGATCAAAACACTGACAGAATCCATGGATGGCAGGCTTTTGAGTGTCCTTGCAAAGAAAGGTGGCTATATTGGTCACTGATTTGTTTTTTTTGTTTTTTTAATGTCAGAAATGTATATTTGTGAATGTTGAGATGTTATATTGATTTCACTGGTAAAAATAAATAATTGAAATGGGTATATATTTGTTTTTTGTTAAGTTGCCTAATAATTATGCACAGTAATAGTCACCTGCACACACAGATATCCCCCTAAAATAGCTATAACTAAAAACAAACTAAAAACTACTTCCAAAACTATTCAGCTTTGATATTAATGAGTTTTTTTGGGTTCATTGAGAACATGGTTGTTGTTCAATAATAAAATTAATCCTCAAAAATACAACTTGCCTAATAATTCTGCACTCCCTGTATAAATGATACATAAACCAGAAATGAGCTGACCTTCTTTATTTTTATTCTTTGAAGAAACCCTATATGGGTTTGATTAGAAGAGTCTCTTACCTTGAGGTAGACAACGGCTGCTATGGCCTAAGTAGATGCATCTGAGAAGATGTGAAGCTCTTTTCTCTGACTTGTAGCAAGGGAAGCTGGATTGTAGCAGCGTGGTATACGAATTCCATCTAAGGCATGTAGAGATTGTTTCCAGGACTCCTACTTTGAAAGCTTGTCTATTGGTAGTGGAGCATCCCAATCTTTAATAGTCTCTGAGAGCTGTCTCAATAGGGCTTTACCTTGTATAGTGATGGGAGCCACAAATCCCAGTGGATCGTATAGGCTGTTCACCACTGACAGAAGACCAAGTTTGGTAAATGGCTTTTCTGCAGAGCTGACTTGAAAGCCAAATGTGTCCTTTATTAAGTCCCACTGTAGGCCGAGACTTCTCTGTACAGGTGGAATGTCCATTCCCAGATCTAAGTCTTCAAACACTGTTGCATGGTCGCCAGGTTGAAAGGCATTCATTTTTCTTAAAATGGTCACCAAGGAATTTTTACAAATTAAGGAAAACAAGATATCAAATATGAGTAAGGAAGACTTGGAAGCTCTGACTGAGATCCAATCTTGGGATGATATTTTGATTAAACCGTCCGATAATGGTGGGAATGTGGTGATCTGGGAAAAAGATCAACATGTCTGTCAAAAGAACTGAAATAAGGGGGCAGTTTGCAGAGGCATAGATACAAGGTAATCACAGAGGTAAAAAGTATATTATTATAACTGTGTTGGTTATGCAAAATTGGGGAATGGGTAATAAAGGGATTATCTACCTTTTTAAACAACAAAAATTCTGGTGTTTACTGTCCCTTTAAGTGATAAGAACTGGAATAAATGTGGAATTACTGTAATGATGTATTAGCATGGGAATATTTAAATCTAATCACATATTTGCTTTATTCTCAAGTGATAAGTACTGGAATAAATGAGGAATTACTGTACCGATGTATAAGCATTGGAATACTTAAATGTATTTAATAACACATTTGTATTTTTAAGTGATAAGAACTGGAATAAACTTGGAATTATCGTAACTATTTATAAAGCAAGGGTGTGGTTAAATGTATCTATTCACACATTTGCATAATTTTCAATGTCAAAATTATATACTGCTAAAAGCCAAACATGGATTTAATTATCCGATATAAGCGTTATATATGATAATAACTCTTGCTCTTTATAACCATTAGATTGTTCAGTTATAAATATAACAAATAAACATTATTTTTGTTTATCGATTTCAGTTAACTTGCAAAGTTTTGGATTTATTACGGGACTAAGATAACTATGATACGTATACTGATACGTCACTGGAGGATTACCAATGCCCTAATGATTTGGTCAGACAGACTGGAATAATGGGAGGTGTGTCCACTTGGCTATACTTCATTTATAAGGCAGAACAGAGACCCGGCTCAGGTTAGCCTTTGAAAAAGCCATTGCAGGCGAAATGCGCATCAGGCATTTCACGTGAACTGGCGACCAGTATATTAGTGTTAAAAATGTGGTATTAGATTATCTATGTAATATCTAATTGTTGGACTCTAAGTCACCTTAATTGTGGATTTAGTAATCCACTTAGTGATCACGTTATAGCATCTTTATATGCAGCATTTTTGGCGTGTATTAGCCTCGCCCTTTCTTAGTAATTTAGTTTTTTGGCGCTTCTTGTTGTAACTAATAATTGGTTACTCTGGTTAAGTTTCTAGCTGCCATTTGTTTGTGTTGATAATATACTTGGGCTTACTGATCATATCCTCGTTTAGTAATCTTATTAGATGAGGCTTATGTTATAATATCTAACAGATCTCTGCTATCATTTTCTCCATTATTGTTACACACCCTCTATTTCATATACAGTGATTCTTATTTCAGTACATGTTAATTTGTGTTGGTGTGTATTCTGCAAGTGCACTCTCTAGCAGCTCTTTACTTAGTACCATTGTATCTTTCTATAGTATTATATCGATTGCCACATATATATTCTTACTTTGACTGGTTGCCGGCTCTTCTACCATTTTAATCTAAGTTTTAATACACCACATACATTCATTTATATATATTTTATATGAATGTTTAATAAAAGTTATATTTTATATCCGGAGTATCTGGTCTTATGCTACCTTTATATGCATGGGCATATATATAATAGATATTATTTTCTATGAGTGCTCTATTTTGTCCACTTTCTCTTTCCTTTTTGTATACACTTTGAACCTCAGGACTGTGAGCACCCCCCATATATATTTTTTGATAGATGTATATACATACCCTCTCCTTTTTCTTGAAGTTACAGAATTTCGGATGGTATGAATTACTTATGGGGTTCTAATTGAGAATTTCCCCTTTTTTATTATATTACCATGAAAGGCATTCATAACAGCAACACTATTTGAAGCAATCTTGTGCAGTCTGAGGTTAGCCTCAGAAACTTTGTGTCGTTTGGAGCAGATCTATGGCTTCTTCATCTATAGGTAAAGATTTAAGTCCATCGTCCACATAGAAGTCTCTCTCAACGAAGTGTCGAACATCCACACCATAATCCTTTTCTCCATCAAGAGCAGTCCTTTGTAAACCGTATGTTGCAACAGCAGATGAAGGGCTATTCCCGAAAACATGTACCTTCATGCGGTATTCAATCATCTTATTGTCCATGTTGTTGTCACGTTGCCAGAGAAACCTTAGGAAGTTCCTATGGTCTTCTTGTACAATGAAGCAATTAAACATTTGTTCAATATCAGCAGTTATGGCAACTGACTCTCTTCTGAACCTCATAAGTACACCTACAAGGTTGTTGGTTAGGTTAGGACCAGTGAGAAGAACATTGTTCAGGTCTACGCCTTGATGCTTGGCACTGGAGTCGAATGCTACCCTGATTTGTTTTGGCTTACATGGATGATACATTCTGGAGAAAGACCCTCTATGCCGAAGATCTCAAAAAAGTTAGGCTTAACCAGGGATCTGTTGCTCTGTTCATCTATTATAGCATACATCCTAGCAACTTTCTCAGGTTGATCATGTGGGTAAATCTTGACTAGGCATACCTCGGCACAGCATTTGGGGTCTAAGCCTTCTCCACAGACTTCTGTGCATGCAGAGGAAACACTTGCTGTGACTGGAGCACAACTTTGTTGCTTCCCACCATGAATTGAGACAGGGGTGGAGGCAGTTAGCTGTGGGTTGTCTGGAAGTGGAGTAGGATGCATAGCTGTAACATATCTGTCACTACTGCATTCTGTGCACTTGATGACAACTTTACAGTCTTTAGCAAAGTGACCATAAGAAGCACAACACCTGTAGCATACTCCAAGTTTGTGGAGAATCTCCCTACGCTCTTGTAAAGTCTTTACCCTAAGCCCACAACATTTCTTAAGAGGGTGAGGCTTCCTGTGAATAGGGCACTGACGATTAGGGTCTTTATCTCTTTCACCCGAGTCACTCTGGTGTGCAGGAGAGGATACGGGTGGTGAGATGTGTGTCCTTTTAACAGATATTGCTCTATTAAAGTCTCTTCATTTAGCTGCTGTGTTATCATACCTTGATGATGATGGTGAGGATGATGAAGCAGGCAAGTTGGGTTTGCAGAAGCTGAAGCTGGCAACCTTTCTCATCCAGGCTTGATCGCTGATGAACCTGCAACAATATGAGAATGGAGGAAAAGATATGTTATAGTCTTGAGCCCTGTTGCGCCCATTTCTTTTGCAGGTTGCATAGCAGTTTAGACATCAATGGATTGACGCCATGAGCAGTGTCCAGGTAGCTTAGTCCAGGTAGACGTGGGTCTGTCTTTGCCAATTCTAGCTCCATGAGGAGGTCACTTAGTTCTTGGAGCTTGCGATAGTCTTTGTTCCCTATTTTTGGGAAGATATGCAGTCTCTTGAAAAGAACGCTTTCTATGGCTTCAGAGCTACCATAGGCTTGCCCAAGTATTACCCATGCAGTAACAAGCCCTGCATCTGAGTGGTCAACATGTACTGTTCTCAGTCTTTTAACATGATCTGCAGATTCTGGCCCCAGCCAGTATATGAGCAAATCGAGTTCCTCCTTGGTTGTAAGGTCGAGATCAGCAATAGCAGCCTTGAAGTTTGATCTCCAGGCCCTGTAGCTCTCTGGACAGTCGTCAAACCTTGAGAGGCTTGTGTTTATTAACTTGCGGCGTATCATGTATCTGGCGAAGTCAGTCAAGTCTGATCTCTCTCTCTTTGGTGCCAAAGTAACTTGAGGAACCCCTTAGGTGTGAAAGTTTTCTGGTAAAGAAGGGTGAAGTTTACCAGGATAAAATGATGTTGTAAGAGCGTTCAACTGTGTTGTAGTCTTTAAGGCTTCTGCTGGTTGTGGCTTGAGCTGCAACTTGTCACTGGAAGTCACCTTGTTGTCAGCGGGAGGTAATGCGGTTTGCTGCGTAGATGCACTTGTGTTGTGAATTTGAAGAGGCTCAGGCATTTGGTGCTGAGCGGTCTCTGTGTTGGGAGTCAGAACGATGGTGTTAGTAGGAGATAAAGTTGATGACTCTGTATCGTTGCAAATATTATGCTTTAGCGCGTATTCACTAGTGTGTTCAACCAGATCTGCTGGGATATGGCAGTCTGAATTAGTACTTTCTCCCATTACTTGTTCAAGCACTTTCAGCCTTGCTAGGGCTGCTGCGTCTTCCTTTTCTGTTTGCAGAACCTTTATTTGGGAATCCACCTCTGCTTGCTGGGCAGCCATTTGTGATTGGAGAGCTTTGCTTTGGGCTTCAATCTCTGCTTCCTTTCTGGTAAAGGAGCTTTGCGCTTTTTTTTATTCTTATTAATCAGCACGGGCCTCTATTAGCTTGTTGCTTAATGTTGAACTTCTGGAGCGAGAGGATCTAGAAGAACGTGCAGTGAGCTTAGTTGATGTGGATCGATGAAATATAGTCTCCTGCAGTTGAGCAATGCAGAACTCTGCCCTTTCTTTAGCAATTTGTACTAAGAGATCTCTATGTTGGTCCAGTGCATCAGTCCTGGTCAGTTCTGCTGAAGAGTCCTCTATATTAGAGTCCTGTAAGAAGGCTGTGTATTTTGCAGACAGCCACTGGTAGCGTTCATACACAGCAGATAGGTAATCTATAGAGTCTTTAAACTCGGCTGGTTGATCATTAAAGTGTGACAAAACTGACATGCATCGCGAAATTCTGTCCCGTAAGTCTGACAGATTGCTGGAGAACTCATCTCTAGTCGTTTCATAGTTTTCTCTGAGTTTCTGTACCAGTTTTATTATATGTTTGGGTCTGCTCCCTGTATGTCTGTGGGTTCAGAGGCATGATGTATCTGCGTTGGTTCAGCCATAAAAGAGTGCTCAGAGCTTTGTCTAGACATTTTTTCAAGTTTGGCAAAAAATTTTACTGTTTCTTTAAGAAGACGAACAACAGCTTAGATAGGTGGGGTAACACAGTTCAATGCAGAGAAACAGTTTTCAACATTCACAGACGAAGTGCAGTAAGCTTGTGCGACCATGTGCTTTCACAAGATGGAGGATGGCACTGAGCTTGATTGCAGATTAGGCACGCACGTATACATAGCAGGCTGTAGGAATTCTATACAACTTTTGACTATTCTGACTCCAATAGTTGTGATAGTGATCTATCCCTTGCTGAGACCTCTATGCCTGGCCTGTATAAGAAGACACAATCACTGCGGGCAATCCTTGTCAGCTAGCTGAACTCACTAATACCTCGTCCATCCACAAAGTTGCTTTATTCTGAATATCAGGTTACAGCAGACAATAGGATACAGCAGATGAATGTTTACAGTATTTAAGCGGTCAAATGTTGATACTGTTCGTAGCGTGCAATGAAGATTAACATGTGTCCTTGTTACATGCAGGTTACATGTGGCCTGTTAGCTGCAGCCATGACACAGGAAAACAACGCCGAACCAGAAGGGCGGAGCAATACACATAGGGGAAATGCATAATAGGTCTGAGGGAAGGTACCACAGAAAACAGATGGCAGCACAGAATAAAACATACAGTAGCTTTGAGAAAATGGCATAGAAGACTATATAATTTCTTAACTATATCAACATGAATATTAACAAAGGCTATGTCATATTCTATGCCCCATTGGGGCGGCAAAACTAACCATTTGTTTAGTATATATTGTCTATCAGTTAAAGGGACACCAGAATGTTTGTTGTTTTAAAAGATAGATAATCCCTTAATTACCCATTCCCCAGTTTTGCATAACCAACACAGTTATAATAATACACGTTTTACCTCTGTAATTACCTTGCATCTAAGCCTCTGAAGACTGCCCCCTTATTTCAGTTCTTTTGACAGACTTGCATTTTAGCCAATCAGTGCTCACTCCTCCGTAAATTCAGGTGCATGACCTCAATGTTATCTATATGAAACACATGAACTAACGCCCTCTAGTGGTCAAAAACTGTAAAAATGCATTTAGATTAGAGGCGGCCTTTAAGGTCTAAGAAATTAGCATATGAAACGCCTAGGTTTAGCTTTCAAACAGGAATACCAAGAGAAGAAAGCAAACTTGGTGATAAAAGTAAATTGGAAAGTTGTTTAAAATTACATGCCTTATTTGAATCATGAACATTTTTTTTGGACTTGACTGTCCCTTTAAATAAGTGTATTGTGAATTTTGAGCAACTTCACCTGCATACAGCTGATGAGATAATTCAATGAGTCCAGATTGTTTAAAATGCTTACAGCATTTTACTAGAATTGTGAGAGCTTCAGACATAATTTAGACTCCCCTGTCCTTCCCACTTTCTGAATCTGTGTTTTATTTTACAATAGAGAAAATACAAAATGCAATGTAATTTGCAAAAGTTAAAAAGAAATATACAAAGTATGAGTATGTCAAAGCATAATCAGAATCTGTAAAATCACTGCTGGAGCTAAACCTATTAAAAAAAGGAAAAAGAAATTGCAAAACTTAAATGTAATAACACTCTAATGAGCCAATCTTAAGTGTAAAGTAATATAAAATACAAAGCACAAAGTGTAAGTGTAGCAAAACCATATCATGCAGTGATATATTGCACTGGGCTTGTCTCTCCTTCACAAACAGAAATGCAGAGAACACCCACAAATATAGCAAAATGTGCCTGTCTAGAATCTTGTGTGAAATATCGTAGTGCTGGAAGGTTCCACTCTTTTTCTTTTAGCATTCCGTGAGTTCAGCCCCTGTCAAGTCTGCACTACAATTTTAAGCTACTGCTTATTCTCTGTTACTAAGATGTTTGAACTTTGCAGCTTTCTTAGAAAGATGAAATAAACGTGGCAGAAAATGTTCCATTACATAGGGTTTAACCTTTATTGCTAGCAGGTTTATAAACACATTATTAATAAATAAGTAAATAATGCAGTTAAGCAGTTTTGATTGGCAGATTATTTCAGAATGTTTTATGACAAATCTAAGGATGCATTTACAAGTATTTTACAAGATTACCAAGTCTGTTGATACTGCCCTCTAAATTAAAGCTCCCTCTTTAATTTAGAGGGCATACAGCTGCCACATAGTGCTCAAGTGATGTGCTCGCTCCTGAGCGTACCTCAGTATTCACTCATAGAAAGGAGACCAAGAGGAATATGTAAATTTGATAAAGGGTAGTATTTTCCAATTACTTTTCCTAACAATTTCAATGGTCATGTTAAATAAAATAAAATTAATACGGAACAAAAATAACAATGTTATAAAGAAGCAATAGAAAAACATAGGCATACAATATAGCAGAGGTAGCCAACGAGGCCACTTAAAGCAGGGTGAGTTAACCCCTCCTTTAAGGAAACCTTACAATAAATGTGTAGTATAGTGTTGAATGGTACCATGGTGTTTGCTTTTCGTAAAGTATGCAAGTATGGTCAGACTAACTTAATTGTTCATATTATGTTTAGAAGGTAAACATCCTCTAAAGAATTAATACTAGGGCAAGTAGTCTTAAATGTGTATTGGGAGGTGGAACATAATGGATACATTAAACTTATATATATATATATATATATATATATATATACACCGGTATATGTATGTATATATATATATATATATATATATATATATATATATATATATATATATATATATATATATACAGTATATATATATATATATATATATATATATATATATATATATATATATATATATATATATATATACAGTATATATATATTTATATATATATATATATATATATATATATACAGGGAGTGCAGAATTATTAGGCAAGTTGTATTTTTGAGGATTAATTTTATTATTGAACAACAACCATGTTCTCAATGAACCCAAAAAACTCATAAATATCAAAGCTGAATAGTTTTGGAAGTAGTTTTTAGTTTGTTTTTAGTTATAGCTATTTTAGGGGGATATCTGTGTGTGCAGGTGACTATTACTGTGCATAATTATTAGGCAACTTAACAAAAAACAAATATATACCCATTTCAATGATTTATTTTTACCAGTGAAACCAATATAACATCTCAACATTCACAAATATACATTTCTGACATTCAAAAACAAAACAAAAACAAATCAGTGACCAATATAGCCACCTTTCTTTGCAAGGACACTCAAAAGCCTGCCATCCATGGATTCTGTCAGTGTTTTGATATGTTCACCATCAACATTGCGTCAGGAGCAACCACAGCCTCCCAGACACTGTTCAGAGAGGTGTACTGTTTTCCCTCCTTGTAAATCTCACATTTGATGATGGACCACAGGTTCTCAATGGGGTTCAGATCAGGTGAACAAGGAGGCCATGTCATTAGATTTTATTAATTTTATACCCTTTCTTGCCAGCCACGCTGTGGAGTACTTGGACGCGTGTGATGGAGCATTGTCCTGCATGAAAATCATGTTTTTCTTGAAGGATGCAGACTTCTTCCTGTACTACTGCTTGAAGAAGGTGTCTTCCAGAAACTGGCAGTAGGACTGGGAGTTGAGCTTGACTCCATCCTCAACCCGAAAAGGCCCCACAAGCTCATCTTTGATGATACCAGCCCAAACCAGTACTCCACCTCCACCTTGCTGGCGTCTGAGTCGGACTGGAGCTCTCTGCCCTTTACCAATCCAGCCACGGGCCCATCCATCTGGCCCATCAAGACTCACTCTCATTTCATCAGTCCATAAAACCTTAGAAAAATCAGTCTTGAGATATTTCTTGGCCCAGTCTTGACGTTTCAGCTTGTGTGTTGTTCAGTGGTGGTCGTCTTTCAGCCTTTCTTACCTTGGCCATGTCTCTGAGTATTGCACACCTTGTGCTTTTGGGCACTCCAGTGATGTTGCAGCTCTGAAATATGGCCAAACTGGTGGCAAGTGGCATCTTGGCAGCTGCACGCTGACTTTTCTCAGTTCATGGGCAGTTATTTTGCGCCTTGGTTTTTCCACACGCTTCTTGCGACCCTGTTGACTATTTTGAATGAAACGCTTGATTGTTCGATGATCACGCTTCAGAAGCTTTGCAATTTTAAGAGTGCTGCATCCCTCTGCAAGATATCTCACTATTTTTGACTTTTCTGAGCCTGTCAAGTCCTTCTTTTGACCCATTTTGCCAAAGGAAAGGAAGTTGCCTAATAATTATGCACACCTGATATAGGGTGTTGATGTCATTAGACCACACCCCTTCTCATTACAGAGATGCACATCACCTAATATGCTTAATTGGTAGTAGGCTTTCGAGCCTATACAGCTTGGAGTAAGACAACATGCATAAAGAGGATAATGTGGTCAAAATACTCATTTGCCTAATAATTCTGCACTCCCTGTATACACACACATTGAATAGCCGTGTTAGTCTAGAGATTTAGATATCAAAATAACAAGAGTATTGCATTGAGCAATGATACTTTTTTATTGGACTAACTATACATTTATAAGATGACAAGCTTTCGGAAGAGTGTCTTCCTTTATATACAGTATATATATATATATATATATATATATATATATATATATATATATATATATATATATATATATATATATATATATATATATATATATATATAATAGTATTGCTTCAGACTTGAAAAAGGAAGACATTCTTCCGAAAGCTTGTCATCTTATAAATGTATAGTTAGTCCAATAAAAAAGTATCATTGCTCAATGCAATACTCTTGTTATTTTTATATATATATATATAGATAGATACACACACACAAAGTATATATTAGCATTTAAGTAATGATTGCAAAAGACATGCATGCTACAAAAAATGTAAAACATTTACAACTGTTAGTTTATTATAATAATACTAATTTAAAACCCTGGTATCTTTTATATTATCTTCCTAAATTGTAGTGGACTAGGGCTAACTGATTTATCTGTGGGGTTTTTTAAATATATATCTATACCTATGCATATATACATGGTTATATATAGGTGTATATATACAGATATATATAGGATTATCTATTTATAAATACTATGTGCAGAACATTGGAATGTGAAATATTTACAGTAAATACAAATTATAGCACTTTATTAAATATGAATATTGCATAACTATGTTTTATATTTTTTCATCTACTTAACTGCAAAGGGCTCATATATATATATATATATATATATATATATATATATATATATATATATATATATATATATATATATAAATATATATATATATATTTCTGTCTGTAAATACATATATACACATATAAATACATATATACACATATAAATACATATATGCACATATAAATACATATGTACACACATATAAATACATATATACACATATAAATACATATGTACACATATAAATACATATGTACACATATAAATACATTTGTACACATATAAATACATATGTACACATATAAATACATATATACACACATATAAATACATATATACACATATATATACACATATAAATACATATATATATACACACATATAAATACATATGTACACACATATAAACATACTTATACATACATATTTAGACATGTATATGTATGTATCGCTATGTTAAAGCGCTTTGTCTGCCTTTTTTCCTAACACCTGAGACCTCATATCTTTGAGCCTATATAACTTTTTTATGCAATATTTTTATAGTGTTATTATCAGTGTAACTGTATTTTTCAATGTGTTTTTTATGTGTTTTGTGACACTTTCTTGTTTCGCAAAACAGTTAACCAGAGCTCTAAGGACTCGCTATCCCGTTGAGCGTTAAAATTGAGCTCAAGCTATCGCATTTACTTTCAACTTGTAATTCAAGAGCTACACCCGACAAACAGCTGCGATAAACCCCTTTTCGCTCACGCATAACTGTTAGCCTGCCACAGTTGGTCAATGTAATTTTGTCCTGTAGAACAACCAATTACAGCAGATTAAAGGGACACTGAACCCAATTTTTTTCTTTTGTAATTCAGATAGAGCAGTAATTTTAAGCAACTTTCTAATTTACTCCTATTATCAATTTTTCTTCGTTCTCTTGCTATCATTATTTGAAAAAGAAGGCATCTAAGTTTTTTTTGGTTTCAGTACTCTGGACAGCACTTTTTTATTGGTGGATGAATTTATCCACCAATCAGCAAGGACAACCCAGGTTGTTCACCAAAAATGGGCCGGCATCTAAACTTACATTCTTGCATTTCAAATAAAGATACCAAGAGAATGAAGAAAATTTGATAATAGGAGTAAATTTGAAATTTGCTTAAATTTTCATGCTCAATCTGAATCACGAAATTACATTTTTGGGTACAGTGTCCCTTTAAGAAGTAACTAGAGAAAGTATTCCTTTTAAGGACATATGACGGAATTTTTCCGTCATAAAACAATTGAGCAAACTGAAAGCTGTGTCCTTAAAGGGTTAAAGAGGAGATAAATAGCCTTCCTTTTGATGTGGTGAGGATAACTGCAGTAAGGGTGGTATTTATGTAATATACACAGGCTTGTCCTGAGGATTTAACACATAGAATTAACAGGATATGAAAATAAAAATTAAACTTTAGACAATGTAATTTAAAACAAAAATCTTTCCAATTTACTTTTATTATCATTTTTTTTTCTTGTGTTTGAATAGGGACCTCCTTTGCTTGTATTAATTTCATTTCTTTATCCTGTTTTATGTATCTGTATTTTTTACCTTGAATCAGTGTCATTGTGTAGTCCTATTTAAAGGGACACTAAACCCAAATTATTTCTTTCATGATTCAGATAGAGCACTTTATTTAAAAAGCAGGAATGTGATGCATAGGAGCCGGCCCATTTTTGGTTGAGAACCTGGGTTATGCTTGCTTATTGGTGGGTAAATGTAAGCCTCCAATAAGCAAGCACTATCCATGGCGCTGAACCTAAAATGGTCTGGCTGCTAAGATTTACATTCCTGCTTTTAAAATAAAGATAGCAAGAGAACAAAGAAAAATTGATAATAGGAGTAAATTAGAAAGTTGATTAAAATTTCATGCTCTATCTGAATCATGAAAGAAAACAATTGAGTTCAGTGTCCCTTTAAGTGCCCACAGCACTACGGAATTTTGGCTATTTTATGAAAAAAACCTGTGCAGCCATCGCAACATTTTAGAGCTCTTTTCCTGAACAACTTTGCCCGAAGTAACCTTTGTAACTTAAACAACTTATGCCCTAGATTTAATAAAACCTGTTTGTAAAACTAATATGTCTATAGAACAAATTGCCACAACACTCACCACACAAAAATTGCGCAATTCAAAGAGATTTCTACCTGTCCCTTGTCAAAGCAGGAAGTTGCAAGTTAAAGGGACAGTCAACCCAAAAAAATGTTCAAACGTATTTAGATATTGTTTGCAATGATTAGTACTGCAAACAGTATCCCAATTTTGATGGAAAATGCCCCTTCAGCATAAAAGGCGAATTGCGCATGCGCAAATCGCAGTGACACGCAAGATCGACTAGTTTTATTTTGTGGACGATGTGTACAAGCTCAGGATGACGTCAGGGGTGGAGGGCTCAGACGGCCATCTCAAAACGGCCGAAGGTGAAATAGTAAGTAATTTTACAGTCACTACATAATTCCATAAAAAGTGGGATACTGTTTGCAGTACTAATCATTGCAAACAATATCTAAATACGTTAGAACATTTCTTGGGTTGACTATCCATTTAAACTCCATTAAATTCAAAGGAGACGTATCTATCTCAAAAACGTTCACCTCTTGGAGTAGAGGATGTGGGTTCCACTGTTAAGAAAACCTGCATCACAAAATAACGCCTTCAAACTATTACAGAACAAAACAAATATAACTTCCTCAATAAACCCATCTAACATACGCACAAAAGATAGCGAGACACAACCATGAGATGAGATACTTTAAATAAGATATAGAGTTTTCATGAATGCTGCATGCTGGGCCAGGTGTAGGTGAAAAATCTCAACAGCATCTCTAGGACATCTCAGAATACCTCGGAATACAGCATCTCTAGAACACCTCAGAATGCAGCATCTCTAGAACACCTCGGAATGCAGCATCTCTAGAAAGTCTCGGAATGAAGCATCTCTAAAAAGCTTCGGAATGCAGCATCTCTAGAACACCTCGGAATGCAACATCTCTAAAAAGCCTTGGAATGCAGCATCTCTATAAAGTCTCACAATGCAGCATCTCTAGAACACTTTGGAATGCAGCATCTCTTGAACACCTTGGAATGCAGCATCTCTAGAACGCCTCGGAATGCAGCATCTCTAGAACACCTTTGGAATGCATCTCTAGAACACCTCAGAATGCAGCATCTCTAGAACACCTCAGAATACAGCATCTCTAGAACACCTCAGAATGCAGCATCTCTAGAACACCTCAGAATGCAGCATCTCTAGAAAGCCTCAGAATGCAGTATCTCTAAAAAGCTTTGGAATACAGCATCTCTAGAAAGCCTGGGAATGCAGCATCTCTAGAAAACCTTGGAATACAGCATCTCTAGAAAACCTTGGAATGCAGCATTTCTAGAACACCTCGGAATGCAGCATCTCTAGAACACCTTGGAATGCAACATCTCTAGAACACCTCAGAATGCAGCATCTCTAGAAAACCTTGGAATGCAGCATCTCTAGAACGCCTCGGAATGCAGCATCTCTAGAACACCTCGGAATGCAACATCTCTAGAACACCTCAGAATGCAGCATCTCTAGAACGCCTCGGAATGCAGCATCTCTAGAACACCTTGGAATGCAGCATCTCTAGAACACCTCAGAATGCAGCATCTCTACAAAGCCTCGGAATGCAGCATCTCTACAAAGCCTCGGAATGCAGCATATCTAGAACACCTCAGAATGCAACATCTCTAGAACACCTCAGAATGCAGCATCTCTAGAAAGCCTCGGAATGCAACATTTCTAAAAAGCTTCGAAATGCAGCATCTCTAGAACACCTCGGAATGCAGCATCTCTAGAACACCTTGGAATGCAGCATCTCTAGAACACCTTGGAATGCAGCATCTCTAGAACACCTCGGAATGCAGCATCTCTAGAACACTTCGGAATACAGCATCTCTAGAAAACCTCGGAATACAGTATCTCTAGAAAACCTTGGAATGCAGCATCTCTAGAACGCCTCGGAATGCAGCATCTCTAGAAAACCTCAGAATGCAGCATCTCTAGAACACCTCGGAATGCAGCATCTCTAGAACACCTCGGAATGCAGCATCTCTAGAACACCTCAGAATGCAGCATCTTTAGAAAACCTTTGAATGCAGTATCTCTAGAACACCTCGGAATGCAGCATCTCTAGAAAACCTTGGAATGCAGTATATCTAGAACACCTCGGAATGCAGCATCTCTAGAACACCTCAGAATGCAGCATCTCTAGAAAACCTTTAAATGCAGTATCTCTAGAACGCCTCAGAATGCAGCATCTCTAGAACACCTCAGAATGCAGCATCTCTAGAAAACTTTGGAATGCAGCATCTCTAGAACGCCTCAGAATGCAGCATCTCTAGAACACTTCGGAATACAGCATCTCTAGAACACCTCGGAATGCAGCATCTCTAGAACACCTTGGAATACAGCATCTCTAAAAAGCATTGGAATGTAGCATCTCTAGAAAACCTTGGAGTGCAGAATCTCTAGAACACCTCAGAATGCAGCACCTCTAAAATACCTTGGAATGCAGCATCTTTTAATACCCACAGTATTTGTTCCATCCAACAAGACTACTTCACCATAGCTAAGCAGACATGCAAACATACATTTACATAAAACCTTTTGCAAGCGCATTTCCTAAGTGTTTCAGCTGTAATTATTATTTTTCCTCGTTGCTAGTGGTTCTCGTTTGATGGGTCAGATGTCATATATGGGTACCTCATGCAATTATAGATGTCAACGGTCACTAACAATACACTGGAAAAGATAGGTGAAGCAATGATAAACACATTTCTCTTTTACAATGAGCCCCCTAGTATGAATCTAGGCTAATGTATTTAAACACACATACACATAACTACCTCTCCTTACAAAAACCTTTTACTTGTGTTGAATCACCAGTAAATCAACTAAGAAGCAAGCATCTATATATTTCACAGAAAGAAATGTCTTAAAGAGACAGTAAAGTCAATATTCAACTTTTATGATTCAGATAGAGCTTGTAATTTTAAACACATTTTCAATTTAGTTTTTCAATATTATCTCCGTAATTATTTGTAAAAAGAATACTTAGGTAGGCTTAGGACCAGCAATGCACTACTGGGAGCTAGCTGCCGTGGTGGCTGCACATATATGCCTCTTGTCGTTGTCTCACACTTTGTGCTGCTAGTTCCCAGCAGTGCATTGTAGCTCCTTCAACAAAGGATAACAAGACAATTAAGCAAATTTGGTAATAGAAGTAAGTGGGAAAGTTGTTTAAAATGGTATGCTCTATCCTCAAGCCTCCCCAACAGGCCAGATTATGAGGATTACCTTGGGTGAGAGCAGATAAAATAACCATGGTTACTAATCAGCTGATTATTTCACCTGTTCTCTAGTTCACATATCCTCAAAATATCTGAATCACAAAAGAAAAATGTTGGGGTTCATGTCCCTTTAATGCTATAACACTAGAAATTTTAATTTAAAGACCTTTCAATAGCAGATCACGTAACACCTGGTACAAAAAAGAGACAAAAAAAAGAAAGAAACGGAATATACAATTTTGTGACTTAATACTGTTTTGATTGCTTTATTTTCCATTTTATTTGCAACTAAGCTGTGGGCCATTGGGACAAGAACAATGTAATTGCTGAAAAAGAATATAATATATGTTTCTGAATCAAATCTTCCTTCCTGTGTAATATTATTTTATTTATTAGACTGCTATATATGGTTAACATTATATAAGTGTATAATTTACTTTTAGTGTTCATAAAGAGTTAAATATTGCACTTAGCGAATTTACAATAAGTTAGTTTCATATAGAATATTAGACACTATTTATCTACACTAATAGAAAGATGGCATAGAATTGTCATAATGTTCTTTGGTACTTGAACTGTTTCTAGCACAAAGAGATCTACATATTAATTGATTAACTGACTTCCTAAAATGCCAGATATAGCAGTGACCACTGCTCAGTGCACAACAGACTGAGAAAGTGTAGCTGAAAATTCCCATAACTAAAGCAAATGTAGAATAATAGTAGACATTTTTATACAACATATCTATTACTGATTATATTTAAAGGAACAGTAAGCAACTTGAGATATGAATATAAAATGTTTAGTTATGAGTAAAAAAACAACTTTGCAGTACAGCTTCAATATTTATTTTACCCAATTTTGTAATTTAGATATGGAAATTGTGGATTTTCTCATTCTTAGAACTGGAAATGCACACTGCAGACTTCTCAACGATTTCCTTTTTGGCTTCAGTAGATACAAAATGCAAAAAAAAAGTATATATATATTGCAGTTTATATAATTAGCATAGCTAGCCTTGTCTGCGTCAGTACCTGGCTAGGATTGGCTCTTCCAAATAAGGCAAGTGGTGGGTGGAGTATAGCTCTTGAAAAACAACTGCACCAAAAACGATTTTAAAACATCTGAAAAATGTTTAGACTTTGCTGATATTTTCTTATTCAGAAAGAGATTACAAGATGCTTAGTAGGAGAGTTAAATGTCAATTTGCTAATTACAGTCCAGGTTTATCCAGTCCAGAATATGTGGCTGAACTTTGACTCTTTAACAGGTTTCAAAATTGAGTTAGTCTCAATTCATTTGAAAACATTTAGAAAACCTGGTTATAGTGCAGTTTTCTTTTGGCTTTTATTCCCTACCTTTTGTTTCTTATAATTTTTCGGGTGTTGAGCCAGATACCCCTGTTATATCATATACACAACTCAAGTTTTTTTTTTATTTCAAACAATGACTATTCAAATAGATTAGAATGGCTTAGAAAAGAAAGCCAAAACTCGCCCAAGCATGCATACAATCTAGTTGAATGCCGCTTTTAAAGGATTCAAATGAGCTCATTGCTTGCATCTACCATGAGACATTTTCAACTTAATATGTCCCTAATATGCCAAACAGAATTAGAGCTTAAGTTAAACGTATACCATATTTTGTACAGTATCTCTTAGCATAAGTATTTGATCTTGAAAAAACATTTTGTGGCACACAATGTGTAATATTGCATATTATATATAATTTTAACTTACAGCATGTACACATTTATGTAATTGTAGGACATTACTGGAGTCCATGAGTTGAAACTGATAGATTTGAAATAAATTAGGGGTATGATGCAGATTTGATATATACATTAAGGGTGTCCCAAAGTAGATTTGGTAGGTAACCCCTGCCCTAATGGATCCAGATTTACAAACACTTATGTATCGGCTATTTCCTTCACACTTTCAGATGTATACATTACTTTTGGGTAAAAAAAAATATTTCAGTTCTTTGAATTACTATAGGTTATACATTAACCTGTTGGTTGTGATGGATTAAGCAATATTAAATTTTTTATAATAAAAGCTTCTTCAATTGAATGTTGTTTTCAAAGAGATATAAAATCAAAAATACTTCTAAAATAAGATATTTGGTTTATGTTGTGTTGAGTAAAGAATTTAGTAAAAGTCTTATTTCTTTAAAGTTCACAACATCTGGAAGCAAAAACAGCAGGCAGATCTGCACAGGCTCTTGAAATGTAAAGATCAAAAGGCAAAAATATTGAGTGCAAAACAGACACCAGGTCTGCCATGTGTTTCGTTTCATCATTTTTTGTGTCATTATAGTCCAAATGTGGATTTTTCTGCTTTATGTGCAGGTGCAAGTCCATAGTAAAATGATTGATATTTTAACAGTGTATCTTTATATCCTAAGCCCTTGGCTGGTATAAAAGTATCAATGCATCATTGCCCTCTGGTTCCCAAGGGTTAAAGAAATGTTTCTGGATTTTCCATTGTCCTCCAAAAGAAAGTTATAAGGTGAGTAGATACGACATTCATTTATCTTCTTGTATGTACAGTGATAATCTCTATGGAAGGTCTGTGGGTGAGTTAGAGTACTCTGTAGTTGGCATCTAACTTCAGGATAAGTTTAGTTTATGCCACTTAGTAACAACCTTCTCTGGATTTCTGATTGTATCTGTCCATTGATCTGCTGCGTCACTGCTGTTACTGTCACTGCTGATCCACATCTAAAAAACAAAACATGTGCATGTTACACTTGGAGTAATATAGCCTTATGCAGGCTTCTCTTTACTCTCTGCTTTTAATGTGATGCCCTCATCAGACCTTTATTGATCTACCCTGCTCTCCTTCATGTCTGCTTGTGAAATGTGTTGTTCTGAGCGCTGTCACTGATTGGGTTAAAACGATGGCTCTGTGGCTCATCACTGATTTAAGTGACATGGAAATCAACATTAAAGGGACAGTATACACCAATTTTCATATAACTGCATGTAATAAACACTACTATAAAGAAGAATAATAGACCCTACTATAAAGAAGAATAATAGACACTACTATAAAGAAGAATAATAGACACTACTATAAAGAAGAATAATAGACACTACTATAAAGAAGAATAATAGACACTACTATAAAGAAGAATAATAGACACTACTATAAAGAAGAATAATAGACACTACTATAAAGAAGAATAATAGACACTACTATAAAGAAGAATAATAGACACTACTATAAAGAAGAATAATAGACACTACTATAAAGAATAATAATAGACACTACTATAAAGAAGAATAATAGACTCTACTATAAAGAAGAAGAATATACACTACTATAAAGAAGAATAATAGACCCTACTATAAAGAAGAATAGACCCTACTATAAAGAAGAAGAATATACACTACTATAAAGAAGAAGAATATACACTACTATAAAGAAGAAGAATATACACTACTATAAAGAATAATAATAGACCCTACTATAAAGAAGAATAATAGACCCTACTATAAAGAAGAATAAACTCTATTATAAAGAAGAATAAGCACAGATACTGATCTAAAAATCCAGTTTAAAACCTTTTAAAACTTATTTAGAAGCTCCCAGTTTAGCACTGTTGATGAGGTTAGGCTGGGACACCCAGTAAAAAGGGCTGAGAAATCAGGAAGAACAGACCCCCCCCCTACCCTGCATATGAAAAGACCCATTACAAACATGAGCAAGCAGGAATTTGTAGACTTCAGTCTACATCTGAAACTGTTGGGCTTGGTAAGGAGTCTGAAAATCAGAACAATGTTATTAAACATAATTTTAAATAAATGAGCATAACTATACATTGTTACAAAAACACTCCCAGGTGGGCTATATAAATAGATATATAAATAGATCATCTACAAAACATTTCTGAAAAGAAACATCTAGTGTAGAATGTCCCTTTAATACACCTTTCAATTTATTTATACTATCAAACATGTAACTCGATAGGCTTAGGGGCACTATTTGAATAACAAAGTTACAAACATTATTACAAAAACAGCTGCTATAAAGTGTGCACAACACATAGAATACCAAGAGAAAACATAAATCTGATAACACCTGTATAAAGGTTAATGGGAAGTTTTTACAATTCTCAATCATGAAAGTTACATTGTGGTTTAATGTCTTTTGTATCAGTGGCTTATTCATTGTGATTGACTCAGCTGCCCTTAAAGGGGCATGGCAATCAAAATTAAACCTTTATGATTCAAATAGAGCCTATAGTTTAAGATACTTTCCCTTTTACTTCTATCATCAAATATGCTTTGTTCTCATGGTATCCTCTGTTGAAGAGTCACCTCCAGAGCAGCAATGCACTTCTGGGAGATAGCTGCACACATCTGGTGAGCAAATGACAAGAGTTATATGTGTGTATCAACCAGTCAACAACTAGCTTCCAGTAGTGCATTGCTGCTCCTCAGCCTACCTAGGTATGCTTTCTAACAAAGGATACAAAAAGAACAAAGTAAAGAAATTAATTAAAAAGTCTCTTAAAATAACATGCTCTGTCCATGAAAGTTTAACTTTCATGCCCCTTTAAAATATGGTTTCCTTAAATCTGTGAGCTTCTCTGACATCCAACAAAACCAACCGTTCCCTTAATATCAGTAGACAGATGACTTAGAGAGTCTAATCAATTTTACATGAATAATTATATTGTCTTACTAATTTGCATGGCCTATAACTGGATTTTTATTTTAATTTAAACATTTTACCTTTCTAAACATTTTCATTTCATTTTCTCAGAATCCTTTGTTGAAAAGCAGGCAAACAAGCTCAGGAGTGTGCACGTGTCAGCAGCACTATGGCACCAGCTTTTCAAGAATGATATACATTTGCAAGTGCACCACGTAGTGCTGTAAACATTATGCACAATAGCTTTTAAGATATCTCTTCAACAAAGAATAACATGAGAACAAAGCACATTTGTTATAGAAGTCAAATGGAAACTTTTTCTTTAAATTATATGCTCTTGCTCTGTCTGAATCATTAAAGAAAAATATTCGATTTCATGTCCCTTTAATGCAACATATTTCATATACAAAATAACATTTGCCCTTTAGCATTCTCTTTGCATAGTAGACAATGTGATACTGTGACTGTCGATACTTCCAGAAGTGGCACTTAATCTAAGTGGAGCTTGACCCTTTATATTCCTTTATTAGGAAATATTTGTCAGTTGTGAAATGTTTTTTCACTGCATTTATGTAAAGGCTTTTGTTACCTGGGTACTGGACAAAATAGAACTGGAACTGTTTGAATGTGTGGGTCACTGTTAACATAACACACATAACGTTTATTCTTTATGTTTTATTTGCCTAAATAGAAATACTTTTATTTTTTCATTTATTAAAATATTTTAGACTGCAAATATCTGTGCATTAGTAATGTGCAGTATTTTATCTTTTTTTAATTTAGCACTAATTTATGTATCTTGAAACCAAGCTCAGCATACAATACTGAGGGTGAAACTCTCTCCAGACCTTCTGGCCACATCAGTGAGGTGGGCTTGCACTTAGAGGAACATTAAGATGTTTGCAGTGGCCAGAATGTGCACAGTCTTTTCATATTTACACTTTTTGAGTCACCAGCTCCTACTGAGCATGTGCAAGAATCCCCAGCATATAAGTATATGCATTTGTGATTGGCTGATGGCTGTCACATGGTACAGGAGTGGAAATAGATACAACTTTGAAATTTGTCAGAAAAACATCTACTACTCATTTGAAGTTCAGACCAAGTGCTATTGCATTCTCTTTTTATCGCGCATTTCTTGATTATGCAAATATACTGTATTTACTGTTCCTTTAACAAAGGATATCAAGAGTGCACAGCAATATTGATAATAGTAAGTAAATCTCTATTTGAACCATAAAATAAAATGTTAAATGTCTTTACCGTCCCTTTACAAATCAATTATTATACAGGATAAACACAAAGCAACAAACAATGTTAAACTTGGTATGTGCTGTTGAACTCTATTACCATGCTAGCAAAAAATTTCCCCTTTGGACAAGAATCAGTCAGTAGTTCCGTTAATGACATCATCGTTGTACCGTATGGTCAGTAGACAGGATCTGTGTGACTCCTGTTACCTCTGCCATAAAGGGCACTCTGCAGATGTTGTGTTCAGAACTGCACCTGCAATAATCTGGCTTGGGGATAAGAGGAAAAAAAGCCAGGGTTTCCTGTGTTTATTAACTTTCTCTGGGTTGTAGAAAGAAGGCTGGCTGCCTGTCAAAAATGGAAAGGGAGTAGCTTGTACTTGTTTTTGTCTATGGGATAATATGGATCGCACAGGGAATTCGATGTGAGCCTTGAAAAACTGCTCTGTTATACTCAGTGAATTAAAGGGACGCTGAACCCAAATTTTTTTATTTCGTGATTCAGATAGAGCATGCAATTTTAAGCAACTTTCTAATTCTCCTATTATCAATTTTTCTTCATTCTCTTGCTATCTTTATTTGAAAAAGAAGACATCTAAGCTAAGGAGCCAGACAATTTTTTGGTTTAGAACCTTGGACAGCACTTGTTTAATGGTGGGTGAATTTATCCACCAATCAGCAATAACAACCCAGGTTGTTCACAAAAAATGGGCATCTAAACTTACATTCTTGCTTTTCAAATAAAGATACCAAAAGAATGACGACAATTTGATAATAGGAGTAAATTAGAAAGTTGCTTAAAATTGCATGCTCTATCTGAATCACGAAAGAAAAATTTTGGGTTCAGTGTCCCTTTAAAGGATATCCCCCCCCCCCCCCCCATACATTGTATTTTATTTGCCTTTATTACCCTATGTATCCAATATACTCTGCTGGTCTTAGGAGGTTTCAATTTCACATTTATTATATAAAAATAGAATAACATGACAAAAATGCGTGTTGTGAATTGACCCAGATTTGAGTATTTATTTTGTACTTCACATTTGTGTTTAGCAGTTTATATTGCACCACTCGGTAGATGATAGACATATTATTATTTTCCATAGATATTTTTTTTTTTTAAATTCTTTTTATTGAGAGTAACACAAGTGAAAAAGCAATAATTACATCAGATTCTCAAAAGGTCAAACCCAAACACAGTTGGGGGTAATGTCATAGCAATTAGTCCAATGTGTGTTACTTACAAATGTTAGGAGTATTTCTCACACATGGTTAACTCTCATATTTGAATTTTATAACCCTTCCCCGTTACCACCCACCCAGCCTTAACAGAACTTTAACTACCCTACCAATACCCCCTCCCCCACCCTACCATCCCCAAACAAACAAACAGGGGATAGCCAATTCTACCAGAGGTTATGTTTAGCATGACCAGCAGTCTATATGCATAGTGTCCCATTTTGCATTTTTAAAGGAGTTTCATCAGATATAGTATGGTGGAATGCGGTGCTGGACAATTTTCCTGATACCACTGACCCACATAATATAGTGATAAGAACCCTGTTGTCAATATTGCAAACCTAATATTACTTAAATAATCTTGTAATAATAAGCGTATGTTGGGGATCAACCATGTCTGAACTTTATGATAAGTTATATATTTCAAATAGACTCTTAATCACTGGTCTAAAGCATAATAACAACAAGATAAGGTATATGCCCTTCGGCTTTAAAAAAAAAACAAAAATAAAATAAAATTGTGTTATATTAATTACAAACATGTTCATGGTTGGTTGGTTTCTTGGCTAAGGGGCAAGAACCAAGGGGTCTGTTTTATAAAATTATGCAAACGGATATATATCAAATTAAACAACACCAACCAGTCAAAGATAGCAGAGTTAGAATGTGAGTCAGTCCTCTCTTTCCCTTTGTATTTGTATTGCAGGGTGTGATATAATTGAAGCTGGGTTATCAAAATTGTAACACTCAATTATAAAGGTTTATGGTGCTCAAATCTAAATATGAGCATTGATATGCTTTTAAGAGATTGACATATAGTCATATAATAAGTAGTCACGTTTATCCTCTAGTATGAAATACATTAGATATAGTCCCTGAACTTGAGGCATTCCACAGGGTTTTCATTGTGGATGGTTCATAATGTATATAAGGCTAATTAATAAATGTGGGTATTCAAAATGGAACAGGGTTTGGTTCAAAAATCGAGGAGAGTATATAAGCGCTGAGGCAAGAGGAGGACTATACAAAGCTGTAACTATGGGTAAATTTCTAACGCTAGCTGTAATATTTGTGTGGCATTGATGGATGCAGTGCGAAAGAACAAAAACAAACAAAGACAAACAAACCAGTATTGCTGTCAGAGCTAGCAAAAATCCAGATTGAAACAAGCTAACATCACAGTACTACATGTAAGGGCTGTTCACTGAATAATTGAGCTGAAAACATTAGGTACCATTAAAATTGTGCAGCGACATAAGTAGATCTCAGAATAAAGGGAGGCCAAAAACCATGGTATGAGTGCAGGATCGGGATTATAGTTCAGCCAACACCCGTATTTAATCGAGCCCTAAACTGTTGCCACCAGTAGCGAGACTTATGGGAGCAATAACAAGATGTTTTTTGCATATCGTTGTCTCGTCGTTTCTTCTGTGCGTGTTCCATTGCTATGTTCGCAATCATGTCAGTCTCAGGGTTGATGTCCAGTGGTGCAGGGGTGCTGTCAAGACTGCGTGCACAGTAATCCCCTCTATCCCCATATGCAATGAGGCGCGTTGACTGCAAGCTGCAGAATACCTCTGCTGCCCTTGTAGAGCAAAACGTGCTGTAGGCAGCTCTCTTTACCGACCTCGGTCTCAGATCCGTGTTCGGAGCTGGGACATATGCCTGTAGGAACGCTGGAGGTCCCGGCAAGCCTTTCCTTGGCTTCAGAAGCAAATCTGTGGCAGACTCCAAGTTCAGGTAGGAGGAATAAATTGCTCTGGTGTCTGATGCCGCTGACGCTGGTTTTCTCTGTGAGGGGGCTGGAATCATGAGGCTGCGGTCTGTTCCCCTTGTGTAGAAATTAGTATTACTTACTAAGTTTTGTAAGGCAGGGACCTGTCTACTGGAAACGGCCTCCTTCAGTCGGAGAGGTTTTTCCTCTATCTTTGCTATTTCACACAGCTCAGTGCAGGATGTTAGGAGCCGATTTAATCTAGGCAAGAATATAGCCCTTATTTCCATTAGGATGCGGGTGCCGGTGTCTGGTTCTTTAGTGCTGGACATTTTCATTGCTTGAGATCGGGAGGAGGGATTGATAAATGGCTGAGTTTATGAAGAACTATATACAGCGTGGCAGTGGAAACCCCGCCACAACGCCAAAAGGCCTTTTCAGTCCTGACTTGCTCGGTGGCCAAGGGGTGGTGTACCTTGATCCAAGAGAGTTCCCGGGCACAAGGATTGCCAAGGGATGTAAGGATGGCGAAGTATATAGCCACTTTTTGCTTCAATCTGCACGGAGCCTCATGAAACCGTGGTCATCTTGAAACGCCGCCTACCGGAAGTCCCTTCCATAGATATTTTTAACAAACAGGTTATTGTGTTTTAATTTAAATTATGGGCAGTAACATATATCAGATTAACTGGTTTAAACTTCTTGTGTCTATTAAATGTTACTGATCTAAAATATCTTATAGGAAGAAGGATGCAAATTATTTTAATGTCAATGGTGAATATAATGTCTGGGGTCTTTTCATGCTCAATAAAGCCGCGCTTATTACATAGTAATAAATATAGGAATATAATTTACCAATTGGCCATTAGAAAATTTAGGCTTAAAACTTTCCCATTAGTTTGATAATGCCCACTTAGATACAATGACTTAAAAAAGGAATCAGTAAAAGCTATTAACTTTGAAAAAGAAAATTGTTTGTTGCACGAAACGCATCAAGCCTAGCCTCTGTGACCAAGGCTATGTTTGCCTCTCTATAAGGTAACTGTTCCCTCATTTACTAAACATTATTGCTCCATGCCTATTCAAAGCCTACTTGGGAAGAGGTTTGGAAGAGGTTTGGAGGATTTAGTACCCCTCGGATGGCATCCCCTTTGATTGGGTGAGTGCACTGATTCTTTGCTCAATCTACATGACATTTTGGGACTTAAAAAAATAAATCAGTAAAAGCTATTCATTAAACAGTGCGTGGCCGCATGTACTAGAAGTATTTTTGCTAATACATAGGCACTGCAAAACTACCTTTAATTAAAACATTTAATTCACTAATGTACATTTCAATTTTCCACTGCAGAATAATCCTGTTATTTTTCTTCTCAGGTTCAAGTTGTTTTTCTCTGTCTACTAAGCACCTCCATGGGAGATGTCCCTGTCAGCCAATAAGCATTGAAACTAAAACAATTACCAGTGCAAACATAATTTCCTGCAAGAGATTTCTGTAGCATGTATATCTACAGCTGCAATTTTAGTAGTTGTATCTGCTGTCACTTTATCATCCTAATTAGAAATAAAGAAGGTAATTAAGCTAAAACTATTTTTTGAAACTGACTTCTCTGCATTTTTTGTTGTCTTATTCATTCTTTCCTTTCCTGTCTCCTTCCTTCCCATTCTCTTCCCTTTTACACCACAAACTTTAGCTGGTGCACCATATATTACTAACGCACAGACTGTCCCACAGGGGACTGTTGGTTATTGTTACTAAGTAAACCAATCTCTGTGATGTCAACGATTTACTCTTAACATTTATTCAGCAAACACAAAAGTTGAATAAGATACTTTCAAGAAAAGAATTAAAAAAAAAAAACATCTGCTACAATGAAACTAATACGGCTGACATTTTCATCTCTTGCAAACATTTCCTTTAAGGAGCATTGTAAAGTGATATCCCCACTTGGAGCACTGAACATTTCTGAAGAAAGAACGGTTTGTTTTAATTAAGGCAGCATGGAAAATAAAATGCAAATGCAATAGAGAGGGCTCCAAAGTGGATGTTGCTCAGAGCTTGTAATACTAACGGCTCCCACTTACGGTTAAAGATGTATACAGTGAATATGTTTTCATGGACCGCTTCAATTATTTGCTCATCCCAACATAAATACTTATTATGTTCATATTGTTCTAAATTTTATTGGTACTCCTTTGTGTTTTTAGAATATGTGAATTTGAGTTTTTTGCTTTGTTTTATCTAAAACAGAGGATTTCAAAATGTTTTTCAGTTTTTTTTTTTTTAATCTTGTAAAATATTTTCTTGAAAAGACATGTGCCTCTTCCCCAACAAAGCAGAGGCAGGTTTGCTTACCAGCCAGTGACGTGAGTACTAAACACATACTGCACTGGGTCAGCAGCAGTTTTTGATTGGGCCTTGGGACCAACTGTTTATGTGGGTTCTGAGCATGTTTTTTTTTTTTTTTTTTTTTACTATAATGGTCCTTTAGGTTTAAACAGCACATGCATGAATTTGAGTATAATGTCCCTTTAATTTACACATATATTCTATAATTCCAGCAGTGTTATTAGCAGATGAACGACATAATGCAAAATAGGTAAGGATGTCACACTTAGGTGAGGTTTATTTGAAATTTCCAGGGTGGATAAAAATAAAAAACATAAAAAAAAACATAAAGATTTTTAAATGTAATCAGATTTTTTTTAAAAGATTTTTCCGATTGAAATAAAATGCATTTTTGAGGAAAAATCTAACTAAAGATAGTTTTCTATTTAAAATACATTCTAAAGGTTATTCATCATGAAATAGGGATTTGTTTTCAATTATGTAGTATGAAGCTGTATATTCATGGCTTTAATGTTTGTTTGCTTTAACAAAGGTTTCTGTAATATTATTTTGGGCATTTTTCTATTTAAAAGATATTATCACATATTCTTGTAGACCTTAAAGGGACATAGTATGCAATTTTAAATAACTTTCAGATTAACTTCTGCTATCAAATTTGCTTGATTCCCTTGGTATCCTTTGTTGAAGAAACATCAATGCATTACTGGGAGCGGCACATATGTGCAGCCACCAATCAGAAGCTAGCTCCCAGTTGTGCAATGCTATTCTTGAGCCTACCTAGGTATGCTTTGCAACAAAGGATACTAAGCGAACAAAACAAATCAGGTAATGTAAGTACATTGGAAAGTTGATTCAAATTGCATGCTCTATCTGAATCATAAAAGTTTAATTTTGACTTTACTGTTCAATTAATCTCATTGTTCCTCTGCAATTCTTTTTACATAAATTCAACCCCTTACTAGGTTTCAAGAAGTTCAATGAATAGAAGATAATTTAGAGTGGAATAGATCTGCACAAGGACCTAAGTGTGAGGAGGGAGGAGCAAGCAGTAAAAATGAAAGTGAAACCTATAATGTTATTGTTTTAGTTAAATAAAACTATTTAAACTGATATTATAAGGGTAATGATTATTTTTCTCCTTCCAATAAAGTACAGCTGATAAAATATGAATAATTAATCTATTAAACTGGAGCTAGTTCACTTCCCAATAATTTCATAATTATCTTTGTATTTCTAATGTTATATAACTAAATCAGAAATTCCCTGATATAACTGGAAAATATTCTGTAAAGTTATTATTCTAAAAACTAAACTTTAATGTAGAAAACCATAAGTCTGACTAGGAATTTTCAAATCTATTTGATTTAAATCAGATCCTGTCTAGTAACTCCATTTAATTGAGGTTGTTGATAACATTTTTCTCCCATATAAAATATAGATGTAATTTTCATTAGTTTGCCAATCTTTCTTTAAAGAGACAGTGTACCATAAAATTGTGTTCCTTTTAATGTTTTTCCAATGACTTGTTACGGCAAAAAAAGTATGAGAAATTGCTCATTTAGCCTTATTTTTGTATATGAAATAGCTTTTGGTTTGTCCACCACAACACATTAAAATGGGCTGAGCTTGCAGGAAAATCAAATCTCCTTATTTTATCACTTACTGTATACACAAATGCATCTGTATCTTATATCTTTGTGTATACCAAACTACTTGGAGAGAACAATTAACATTTTGTTACTTAACTCTCCTATCTCCCACTGGGAGTGTAATTTCTTCTGCTGTCTATGTTTACATATATATTGTCTATAGTCAGTACTTAAAGGGATACCAAACCCAAATTTTTTTTCTTTCATGATTCAGATAGAGCATGCCATTTTAAGCAACTTTCTAATTTACTCCTATTATAAATTTTTGCTTTGTTCTCTTGCTATCTTTATTTAAAAAGCAATAATGTAAAGCTTAGGAGCAGGACCATTTTTGGTTCAAACCTGGGTTATGCTTGCTTATTGGTGGCTAAATGTAGCCACCAATAAGCAAGTGCTATCCAGGGTGCTGAACTTTAAATGGTCCGGCTCCTAAGCTTTAAATTCCTGCTTTTTAAATAAAAATAGCAAGAGAACAAAGAAAAATTGATAATAGGAGTAAATTAGAAAGTGGCTTAAAACTGCATGCTCCGTATGAATCACAAAAGAAAAAAAATGGGTTTAGTATCCCTTTAAGTACTGACATTTCTAGTATAGGTGGGGATACAGGAAAAATCAGCTATTTAAATGGCAAAATAAAGTTAAAGGAGCTACAGAGTCATATAGATTTACAAAAAGCAGCATGAAATAAATATCATTCAAATTAGCGTTACCTGTCCAAGGAAATGTTTTCGTCTTACTGAACTCCTGCTGTATAATTTAATCAGGAAATTTATTCCTTCTTCTTTCTGTGTTACTGGAAAGATTATTGTCTCTCCCCAGTTCACCTGCCCGTTTGTTGCTTTTAATGGCCGTGTTTTCTTCTTGAACAGGAGTCCTTCTAAGCTAAACATTTCCACCTTCACAAAGAAATCTAGGAGCAATACAAAAAAAGTGATTTAAACATGGTCTTCAACATCAGCAGTGTGAAAGGTTTGGGTTGAGTTACATTTGTCAGATGTCGCCAATAAACCGCACCAATGGATGACTTATTGAGTTGCTAAATCTGTGTAAACATTTTCTATCATAAAGTTGCTGTGGCCTGTAAGGAGACCTCTGTCCCCTCTAATGTTACAGGGTCAGACTGAGGGGCCGATTTATCATTGTCTGTCCGACATAATACATTGTAGCGTATCATGTACGACAGACATGCTGTCGGCATTTAACATTGCACAAGCAGTTCTGGACGCTAGCAGGGGGTGTCAATCAACCCGATTGTATAGGATCGTGCGGATTGCACACCGCAGCCTCAGAGGTAGCGGACCAGTTATGGAGCAGCGGTCTTAAGACCGCTGCTTCATAACTGCTGTTTCCGGCGAGCCTGAAGGTTCGCGCGGAAACAGGGGCATCAGGGGCCATTCGGCCCTTGATAAATTGGCCCCTTAGTCTATTAAGATAAAGGCTTTTAACCCAAGCAGCTTGGCAGTCGCCTCTTTTTCCCAATAAGAAATCTATCTCTGTATGCTCTAACTCAGGGTTCTTCAAACTTTTTTTTCCCAAGACCCAGTGCCATGATACCACATACCTTTGCTGCCCTATTTTTATGCTTGGTCTAAACATTTCTGAAGTAATAAACAAGATAGCTGAATTTTTTGGCAAAGTGACTAAAATGTGTGCATACGTTAGTCCTGATTGTAGTCAAACTTCAAAGTTTTGTAAAAGGTAATAGCGCACACACTTTTAAACAACACTCACACTATCATATAACACACACACAACACGCACTCTCATAATACACACACTCTCATACAACACACAAACAAGCCGTGACCCAGTAAACATGGTGTTGCGACCCAGTAATGGGTCCCGACCCGTGGTTTGAAGAAACTTGCTCTAACCAAAGCATTTATGGTCTAAGTTCTTCTTTAATAGTACAATATTATTTTATGATAACATTTGTATGCATATTATAACTCATATCATTACAAAGAAAACCTTGTAACTTTTGAAAAGTATAAACTACTAAACCATGCAGATTCTGATCCCTCCCCCCACAAACACAACGAAATTCTTGAAAGAACAGACATTTTTCCTCCAGAACATGTATTTTTCACAAAAATAAAATTCTTACTCTCTCTGTACCCACTGCTACATGCATATGAAATGGTTCTATACCCTATGAGCTGGTGTATTAATTATATGGCTCTTTTTGGCATCCATGGGGTTAATGGTTAGCGTCGCTAAAGTCCTAATAAATAAACCATTCTATAAAAGGAAATAATTCCCATCCAACTATTTCGTAACAACTGTGTTTGCATTGAGTAGTATAGACAACCTATATTGTGACACAACATTCTTAAGAAGAACAGGAAACACATTTCTTCCATCTATGAAAATATCATACGTCACAAAATGTATTAAAGGGACATTGAACTGCTGAGTACAACTACAATAGAATGGTTACTTCTCACTAAGCCTGCAGCTGTCTTCAAAGTCTTATTTTAACCACTTACAATTATCAGCTAGTGAAGCTCTACATCTTCACACTGGGTGCCGCCATCTTGGAACGTATATGTGTTATGTAATTTTCAAACTGTGCAAAAAAAACTACAAAAAAATAACGCTTCTGCTCTGTATTATGTGAGCTAAACTGAAGTGCAAGGTACAGCTGTCAAAAAGCCAGTAACATCCCTGATCTGTGAAAGTGTCACATAATGCAGCAATACGTGCACTACAAGATGGCTGCTCCCAATATAAAATGCTGAGCTTTACCAACTGGCTTCTATAATGGGTTAAAATAAGAGAACAGCTTTAAAGAGAGCTATAGGTACAGGAGGAAAATCAATAGCTTAGTAAGAAGTAACCCAGCTTAAGTTATCTGAATATAACAAATATTACAGATTTAAAAAGTGACCTTTATCCTGCGTATTTACAGGTGATACTAGAGTCACATCAGGCTATGTACACTTGTGCTACTTAATAGGTTAAAGAACTTGTATTATCTCTGTGTTCACAAATAAGGAAAATGTGCCAAGGTGCCATGGAAACCAAGTAGACAAAAGAGAACGTATACGGGGCTGCACGTACTTATTGCGAGTGGCGTGGAGGAACTTGGCAGATTCTGAGCCTTGAGAATTTGTAATTGAATCCTACTGTTTATTGCCTGGAAACAGGTTCCAATGTAGAGCTCAGCATGACATACCTATACAAAGGAAGAAATGGGATGGGTCAGGATTAGAAAAAGGGCGGCAGAGAAAAAGACAATGGACTCTTTTATAGCAAATGAAACACTTTCACTATGGTGCGTAACAAGTGCTGCATTCAACTGTAACATGGCTAAAGGAACAGTGCCAGGAGAATTTGTCTCAGACCAGAATAGGGTTGTTTTAGTAGTGAGACATTAAAATAATTTTTTGTATAATCCTAGTATATATCAACAATTGTGTGTTGGAAAATATGTATTTGCATACAAAATTTACATTGTTTTGCAGTTTAGGCCTCTAAAAAGTCTCTTCAGCATTGTTTATCTAATCTAAATTAGGTACAGAGCTCATGCATTGCAAACAATATGTAGCATGTTGCAGGGTTATGTTCTAAATGCAGTAAAATGCAATCCAGCCACTTTGTGGGCAGCAAAAAAAAAAATTCCGGGGTTAAATAGCAGAAAAGCTGGCAGGATTAATAATACAACTACATTTACCTATACATTTATATTTTGAGTTAAAGCAACGTTAAACATTTTGAATTAGTAATATAAAATGTTTAATTATACATGGTAAAAAAAAATTTAAAAAATATTTTAAAACCATCTTCCTGTCATTTAACTCTTAAAATACTGAGAATTGTGTGTGTACGCTGTAGACTTCACAAGCATAACCCTGCTACACATCTGTCTGTCATTGGAATCAGCAGAGATAATCTAAAGTACTGCAAAATAATGCAAGCTTTCCAAATAAAATGACAGTGGCAAGGCTTGTAACAAGTCCATACTGGCTCCTCCACATAATGCAAGTAGTAGGAGGAGGGGGGGGGGGGGGGGGGGAGTTTGAAAAACAATTAAAGCAAACAAAGTTTTAATTTATTCAGAGTTTTTAAACTGAATCAGTATGTTAAAGAGACAGTCTAGCCAAAATTAAACTTTCATGATTCAGATAGGGCATGCAATTTTAAGTAGTTTCCCAATTTTCTATTATCAGCAAATTTTCTTCGTTCTCTTGGTATTCTTTGTTGAAAGCTAAACCTCGGTAGCCTCATATGCAAATTTGTAAGCCCTTGAAGACCGCCTCTTACCACAGCGTGTTATGACAGTTTTTTACAGCTAGACAGCACTAGTTCATGTGCACCATATAGATAACATTGTGCTCACTCCTGTGGAGTTATTTATGAGTCAGCGCTGATTGGCTAAAATGGAAGTCTGTCAAAAGAACTGAAATAAGGGGGCAGTCTGCAGAGGCTTAGATACAAGGTAATTCCAGAGGTAAAACGTGCACTAATATAACCGTGTTGGTTATGCAAAACAATTTACTTCTATAATCAATTTTGCTTTGTTCACTATGTATCCTTTATTGAAGGAGCAGCAATGCACTGCTGGCAGCAAGCTGAACACATCGGTAAGCCAATAATAAGAGGTATATTTGTGCAGTCACCAATCAACAGCTAGCTCCCAGTTTCTGAGCCTAGATATGTTTTTCAACAAATAATACCAGGAGACAAATTAGATAATAGAAGTAAATTGGAAAGTTGTTTAAAATTGCATTCTCTATCTGAATCATGAAGGAAATTTTTTGGGTTTCATGTCCCTTTAAACAGAGTGCTGACGGTCCTTTACTATTTACTCCTGCAACATACTGTGCATACGCAGCAGCTCTGTTAGTGTGCTGTGCAAAATCTATTGGCGTGTCAACGCTTTCTGGCTGGCGAAACTCACAATCATTATAAAAAAAAGCTGCAGATGGAGTGGGGATCAGCGATTTCACAAATTTAAAGGTAAAATTAACTCAAAATCCTACAAGCTAGTTTATTATTTACAGGACTGATATGTTTTTAGGACAAGCATTCACTGTCCCTTTACTTGTAAATCTAATATGTATTATTAAAATGTATAAAGTATATCATTTCAGGCACTGTAAAGTTCATGTCTATGCATTTTACTCCAGTGAAGTCTATACTTGTGCTGCAGGTGTTAATATGAATACGATAGTTTGCTTTCTAACTTCTTAAATAGAAAATAATACTGGCGCCATTTGTATGAGTGATAACAATGCGTCTACAAAGGTCAGACATACATAAGCAATCATAATAACAGTACAATAATAAAACAAACAATTACATCTCCATTAAATAGACATTCTGCTGAATGAAACTAAGATTCTAGCAGATAACTCAGTGTTCTGTATAAGAAGCATAAAACATAAACTAATGTACATTTGAGCAAACAGCTGCCATTTACAGCGAGTCTTCTTTTCCATGGGAATAGTGCAGTTTACACACACACCCTCACTTCAAAGATTCTCCATAATGCTGTATTTTCAGTATTTACGTCACAGAAAAAAAAATACATAGAATTTGACTCTATTATGATAGTGCACACCTGTTGGGTTTTTTTGTAATAAAGTTGTTTTTTTGTTTACAGCCAGAAAAAAGTGCAATCATTAGAAAGGTTCTGTTTGCATAAATAAAGTTTTGTCATGTTGACAAGCTTTAATATTAACTTATGTTAACTTATGTTAACTTATTAACACAACATTTTCACACATGCTGCAAATGTCCCATTAAGTAAGTAAAGTTCTTACTATAAGGGAATAGAAAGTCAGATTTTTAAAACATTTCCAATTCCATGATAATGGGGTAATAATTTAAAAGGTACAAATAAAATACAACAGTACCAACTGTGATTGAGTGGAGAAAATGACGCTACTCTAAACATGAGGCGCTAGCGACAAACCCTATGCATTATCTGATTAGTTGTGCATCCGGTGACCTTATGGAGACACGGGCCAATCAGATCATGCATTAACGCTCGAGGGGACCCATGGTTAGGTTCCCAGAGGCTGTTGCAGTGCTCGAGGCTCTGATTAGAACAGAACTCTCTGGAGCGTATCTACCCTCGGCCGTTAATGCATGATCTGATTGGCCCGTGTCTCCGTGAGGTCACCGGATGCACAACCAATCAGATAATGCATAGGGCTTGTCGCTACCACCTAGTCTCTAAACACGTAAGCTAGATTACAAGTGGAGAGCAATCAATATCGCAGAGTACGCTATATCTTGCACAACCTTGCTAAAAGAATAACTCACAAACTTTTTTAGCGTGCGCCGTGCCCTTTACTTTAAAGAGACATGAAACCGAAATGTTTTCCTTCATGATTAAGATAGAACATACAATTTTAAATATTATATTCTATTATCTTCTATTTGCTTAGATCTCTTTGTATCCTGTGTTCAAAAGAATACCTAGGTAGGCTCAGAAGGTGGGAGCTAGCTGCTGATTGGTGGCTGCACATGCTATTAGCTTACTAATGTTTTCAACTAGCTCCCAGTAGTGCATTGCTGCTCCTTCAATAACAGACACCAAGACAATAAAGCAAACATGATAATAGATGTAAATTGGAAAGTTTTTTAGATATGTTTATCAATCAGGAATCATGAAAGAAAACATTTGATTTTCATGTCCCTTTAAATGTGCTCATCGCATTTGTTTTGCAAGTGGTGAGTTAAGTGTTTCGTGCTTTTTGAGACCTGCAGGAAGCCATTATCGCTTGTTAGTAGTGCATAACAAAGCACATGACATTGCTATGGAAATAAAAGTTTGAAGTTATATATAGGGGGATATTTATCAAGCCGTCAACCGCAAATACGCCGGAATTCCGCAGCGTAATTGTTGCAAGCTTGATCCGACCTAGTTATCAAAGCCTAGAGACCGGCAAAAGTTGAAAATTGTGACGTAACTTACGATCCACCGGTCTCAATCCGACGCAGATCGATGCTTACGTCATTACAGATGTTCCGAATACACATTCGGCTCTATCTGACACTTTTTCCCATTTATCAAATTTCTAACAGGTACACTCGTGGCTATTCCGGCCCAGCGTACCTGGTTTTCAATCCGCCACCCTGGAGGCCGCGGATGCCATAGAAATCAATGCGAGTCTGAAAGCAGCGAAAGTTTATGTTCGATACTGCCAGATAGCCCATTGATTTCTATGGTAGAAAACAAGTAACGTTTACACCTAACACCCTAACATAAGCCCCGAGTCTAAACACCCCTAATCTGCCACCCCCAACATCGCTGCCACCTACATAATGTTATTAACCCCTATTCCACCGCTCCTGGACCCCGCCGCAACCTAAATAAAGGTATTAAACCCTATCCCGCCGCTCCCGGACCCGCCGCCACTAAATAAATGTATTAACCCCTAAACCTCTGGCCTCCCACATCATTACAACTAACTAAACCTATTAACCCCTAAACCGCCAGCCCCCCACATCGCCATAAACTAAATTTAGCTATTAACCTCTAAACCTAACAAGCCGCTAACTTTAAACTAAAATTACAACAACCCTATCTTAAAAAAAAAAATTAAACTTACCTGTAGAATAAAAATAAATTATTTTTAAACTATTAATTAACCTACGCTAACTATTATACTACAATTAAATTAAACTACCAATTAAATTAACTAAATGACATATTAAAAAACCTAATCCTACTAAAATTATTTAAATCTACTATTAAACATTATTAAAAATTACTAAATTACCAAAAAAATAAACGCTAAGTTACAAAAAAGAAAAAACACTAAATTACGAAAACAAACAAACCACATTATCAAAAATAAAAAAGAATTACACCTAATCTAATAGCCATATCAAAATAACCCCCCCAAATAAAAAAAACCCTAGCCTACAATAAACTACCAATGGCCCTTAAAAGGACCTTTTGTGGGGCATTGCCTCAAAGAAATCAGCTCTTTTAAGTGTAAAAAAAAATGCAAACACCCCCCAACAGTAAAACCCACTAACCCACCAAATAAAAAAACTATCTAAAATAACCTAAGCTCCCCATTGCCCTGAAAAGGGCATTTGCATGGGCATTGCCCTTAAACGGCCATTTAGCTATTTTACCTGCCCAGACCCTAATCTAAAAATAAAACCCACCCAAAAAACCCTTAAATAAACCTAACACTAATCCCAGACGATCCACTCACAGTTATTGAAGTCCCGCTTGAAGTATCCATCCAGCCGGCAAGAAGTCTTCATCCGGACGGCATCTTCCATCTTCATCTAGCCGGCAAAGTCTTCATCCAGGCGGCAAGAAGTCTTCATCCAGACGGCATCTTCTATCTTCATCCATCCGGCGCAGAGCTGGTCCATCCTGAAGACATCTGGCACGGAGCTCCTCTTCATACGGTCGCCGCCGTAAACTGGAACTTCAATGCAAGTGACGTCATCCAAGATGGCGTCCCTTGCATTCCTATTGGATGAAAGATTTTAATCAGCCAATAGGATTAGAGCTGCTAAAATCATATTGGCTGTTCCAATGAGCCAATCTCCTATTGGATGAAGATGGAAGAGGCCGTCCGGATGAAGACTTCTTGCCGGCTGGATGGATCCTTCAAGCGGACTTCAATAACTGTAAGTGGATCGTCGGGAGTTAGTGTTAGGTTTATTTAAGGTTTTTTTGGGTGGGTTTAATTTTTAGATTAGGGTCTGGGCAGGTAAAAGAGCTAAATGCCCTTTTAAGGGCAATGACCATACAAAAGGTTTTTTCTTTGGGGGCGTTGGTTGGTTGGGTGGTGGGTTTTACTGTTGGGGGGTGTTTGTATTTTTTTTTTACAGGTGAAAGAGCTGATTTCTTTTCTTTTCTTTCCTTTTAAGGGCCATTGGTAGTTTATTGTAGGCTAGGTTTTTTTTTATTTTGGGGGGGCTTTTTTATTTTGATAGGCCTATTAGATTAGGTGTAATTCTTTTTTATTTTTGATAATGTGGGGGGGGGGGTTTCTTCGTAATTTAGTGTTTTTTATTTTTTGTAACTTAGCGGGTTTTTTTGTTGGTAATTTAGTAAGTTTTAATAATGTTTAATAGTAGATTTAAATAATTTTAGTAGGGTTAGGTTTTTTTTAATATGTAATTTAGTTAATTTAATTGGTAGTTTAATTTAATTGTAGTATAATAGTTAGGGTAGGTTAATTAATAGTTTAAAAATAGTTTATTTTTATTCTTCCGGTAAGTTTAAATTTATTTTAAGATAGGGATGTTGTAATTTTAATTTAAAGTTAGCGGCTTGTTAGGTTTAGGGGTTAATAGCTTAATATAGTTTATGGCGATGTGGGGGGCTGGCAGTTTAAAGGTTAATAGGTTTAGTTAGTGGTAGTGATGTGGGAGACCAGAGGTTTAGGGGTTAATACATTTATTTAGTGGCGGCGGGGTCTGGGAGTGGCGGGATAGGGGTTAATAACTTTATTTAGTGGTGGCGGGGTCCGGGAGTGGCAGGATAGGGGTTAATAACTTTATTTAGGTTGCGGCGGGGTCCAGGAGCGGCGGGATAGGGGTTAATAACTTTATTTAGTGGCGGCGGGGTCCGGGAGCAGCGGGATAGGAGTTAAATATTTTAGTATAGTGGCGGCGTTTAGTGACAGGGTATAAATAAAGTTGGTAAAAAGCCGAATAGACGCGAGATCGATGACTGTTAGTTAACAACAGTCCAATGCTCATCGCCCCATACTTGGTGCGCGTCTTTTTGACGTCTTTTTTTATAAATATAGAGATTGTATTAAGGTCCGCGGCCGAGATGTTAGGCGATATTAGGCAAGTGTATTGGTGCCGGCGAATTCCGCACGGTTGACAGCTTGATAAATATCCCCCATAGACTTAATACTTATAAAACAAAGCACAAAGCTTTATTAATAATAATAAAAAAGTATTTGTGGCAGAATTAAAGGCATATGGTATATGACAAAGGGCAGACAGAAATTTCATGAACTACATCTACGTCATTTTTAATATCTCCTTACAGATACTTTTGATGAAGGGACTACATCCAGCCAGTGGTCGATCTCTTCATCTGCCAGATCCCGGAGCGATATCGAGCAGTGGCTGATGGTTTTCTTTCTAGGTGTTAGGCTGAGAATTTTGAAGACCAACCTTACAGTTTGCAAGCTTTGTAGTTTGATAGCAAATACAAATGTTTCCATGAATTCAATGTCCTGAAAGAAAATGTGAAATACTCAAAGATCACAAGAATATAATGTGTATTAAATAATGTGTATTAAATCTATTATGATGTGTGCTATTATAAACAATATTACATTTTATCAGATAGACTTTCTATCTAGACCGTTGTTGGCAAGAGAATATAACTGGGTAAGACTATATCAAATATTCCCCAATATTAAAATTGGAATAATATACTCACGTACAGTATCTATCTATCTATCTATCTATCTATCTATCTATCTATCTATCTATCTATCTATCTATCTAATCATGCAAGAACCCACAGGCTTTCACACATTTGTGACACAATCACACACCCCACACCGTGCATGTGGACAAATTTGGAAATCAGTACATTCCTACCTTATATTATATTCATATTGTATATTTCCTAACCAATTCAGCAGTATTTACTTCAAAATATGCGAATAAAAAAATCCTCATAATGATATAAAACTGTTTATTGTCACTGAAATTACCACTCACTCTCACTACAGAATTAATAAGCTGCCATGTTTTACTGACTCTTCATTAAGGATGGGCGAATGTGTTTATATCCGAATTCGAATATTAGAAGAATGTTATTGTAGAAATTCGATTTACATAATAGAATGTTGATAAGAACGAATATTCTTAAAAATTCGATTTTCGAATGTTATTTATAGTTTTCGAATGTCACCTTCGAATTCGAATGTCACATTCGAATTCGAATGTTACATTCGAATATCACATTCGAATTCGAATATTACATTTATAAAACACAATTGTAGACTAGAAACACTATTTCGAATGTCACATTCGAATCGAATATCACATCCGAATCGAATGTCACATTCGAATTTGAATATTACATTTATAAAACACAGTATTAGACTAGAAATACTATTTCGAATGTCACATTCAAATACAATATCACATTCGAATCGAATATCACATTTAAAACACAGTATTAGACTAGAAATACTATTTCAAATTCGAATGTGACATTCGAATTCGAATGTAGCATTCAAATTCGAATATTACATTTATTAAACACAGTTGTAGACTAGAAATACTATTTCAAATTCGAATGTCACATTCAAATTCGAATATTACATTTCGAAATTGAATGAATACATAGCTAAACATTCTATTATTCGAACAAATATTTTCGAATTTTATTGAAAAATTCGAAAACGAAAATTCGAAAATAGAATGTTAGAATGTTATATAAACATTCGAAATTCGATTAGAATGAACGAATGTATCAAAATTCGTTTTAAATTTCGAATTTTTAGAAACATTCGCCCATCCCTACTCTTCATTCATGTCTCTTTTGTTTTCATGAAGGTTTGGGTGCTGTCCATTATTTTAGGGTAAAAATTTACACTTCTTTATTTAATATTTAAAAAAACTAGTATAGTTAAAAGAATACAACTCATTCTCAGGCTAATATTTAGTTCAAATGCATCATTATAACTAGCATTTATTTAGGGGACAGGGTGAGTAACTTTCTTCCAGCAAATGATGTGTAGGTAATATGGTACTTACTAGTCCTCCTTCCTTGGGAGAGGATTTGAACTGCACTGGTTTGGGTAAGGTAATGATGCCTTTAACATAAATGCTCGGGGAGTCTCCACAACTTGAAGGCCAGTTTAGGTCTTTCAGCTAAATAAAAAATTACAAAAGATTCACAATTAAAAAAGTCACAATCTGAGTTGCAATGTGTTAACAAATTGTTATATGTCTGACCCTGCAACTCAGTCAGGCTTCATACCCACGCCAGACCTCTGATCACACATGCACAGCACATGAGGCAGACGTATACCCACATCAGGCATCAGATCTCAAATACCACATCTGAGAGTGAAGAGCTGGAAAGTGCTGAGCCTGGAGGCCACACTGCCTGACAGCCAATTGTAGCAGTAAAAGCCCCACTTGATTGCCGTTAAAAATCACTCCAGTACCAAACATCACATGGCATGAGTGTTGTATATTGCTGACCATGTGAGCCAATGGCAAAAGACATATATGTACAGCCACCAATAAGCAGCTATCTCTTAGTAGTGCTTTGCTGCTCCTGAAAATACCTAAGTATGGTTTTCAGCAAAGGATACAAAGAGCCCAAAGTAAATTAGCTAACAGAAGTAAATTGGAAAGTTGCATGCTCTATCTGAACTGTGAAGATTCAGTTTTTCCTTTACTGTCCCTTTATTTGCTGATATATACTATGCAGGTATATACTTGCACTTTATTTGCCTTTAAGCTTATGCCATGGTCAATGTAAAGGGGCATGAAACCCAAAATATTTATTTCATGATTCAGACAAAGCTAATGATTTTAAACAACTTTCTTATTTACTTTGATTATATAATTTGCTTCATCTCTTTGGTATCCTTAGTTGAAAAGCATACCCTGGTAGGCTCAGGAGCAGCAATGCATTACTGGAAGCTAGCTGCTGATTGGTAGCTGCACATAAATGCCTCTTGTCATTGGCTCACCAGCAGTGTTCAGCTTACTCCCAATAGTGCATAGCTTACATGCTCTATCTGAATCATGAAAGACATTTTTTGGATTTCATATCCGTTAAAGGGACACTAAACCCAAATTTTTTCTTTCATGATTCAGATAAAGCAGGCAATTTTCAGCAACATTCTAATGTACTCCTATTATCAATTTATCTTTGTTCTCTTGCTATCTTTATTTTAAAAAGTAAGAATGTAAGCTAAGGAGCCGGCCCATTTTTGGTTCAGCACCCTTGCTAGCTCTTGCTGATGGGTAGCTACATTTAGCCACCAATAAGCAAGTGCAACCCAGGTCCTGAACCAAAAATGGGCCGGCTCTTAAGCATACATTACTGCTTTTCAAATAAAGTTACCAAAGATAAGGAAGAAAAATTAATAATAGGAGTAAATTAGAAAGTTGCTTAAAATTGTATGCTCTATCTGAATCATGAAAGATAAAATTTGGGTTCAGTGTCCCTTTAAGTTTTAATGCATGTGTCTTTTCTACTTCAAATTGAACACTTATCTACTTATCTCATTCATTTTAGTAAATTATTTCGGAATCCTCAAACTTAACTTCAGTAAATGATCTATGTATTATTCTAGTTTTTTTCTTTCTTCCTGAATCATGTTTCTCTCGTAAACATTTATAAATCCTTAACTCTCTGCTCTAATCCTAGCTTTAATTATTAAGGTCACAGGGTGTTTCCTTACAAGTAGTGTTTAGATCATTTACTATATAATATATATTAAGAGCTCTCATTTAAAAGGATATTAAGCACTTTGAGATTGTAATATAAAATCTTCAATTGTTAATAGTAAAACTTTGCAATTTTTAAATAATATTTATATATACTATTTATCATACAGTGTATATATGAGTGTAACACTTTATTTAAATGTATTTATGTTGTGTTTAGTGCAGATTGTTTTATATTCTTACACTATGCTAGGTCTCTTCTCGTGCCCTAAATCTGTTTGCTCTCAAGCAAATGTGTTTATTTTCAATTTGTAATACATACGCAAGTAAGCGCAATCGTAATATTGCGCTAACAAAAGTGCCACTTGTAATCTAGTCTAGATATTTTTAAAAACAAAATAATATATTTTTTACTGCGATTGTTTTTCAACAGAAAAACTCCCCCACCACCACTTGCCTTATTTGGAGAAACCAACCTGGGCTTTATTCTGCAGAAAACAAGGCTAGCAATGGTCATTAGGTTAGTATAGGGTATTATTTTGCAGCTGTAATCTGTTAAAGACAATTATGAACATGTATGTAGCAGGGTTGGCATGGCATTGAGCCAGCTCTGAGAATTAGAAAATACACAATTGTTTTATGTCTAACTAAACATTTTATATATTAAAATCTTAAGATATTTACTGTCCCTTTAATCAACTAATAGTTTTAAATGCATCTGAATATTATTTTCAGGTTAATCTTTGCTTTGAATACATCATTTTATCTAGCATTTATTTAGTGTTTAATGACCTTTTAAAGGGAGATAGAGCTGGAATAAGAAAATGCTCTATTTTCTTACTACACTAGTGCTTGCCTACACCTGTGTTTAACTTGACAGGAAATGTGCTACTGGTCTAGAGCTGTAAGCAGTGGCTAGTTAAAGGGACATGAAACCCACATTTTTTCTTTCATGATTTAGAAAGAGCATACAATTTTAAACAACTTTCTAACTTACTTCTATTATCTAATGTGCTTCATTCTCTTGATATACTTTGCTGAAAAGCACATCTAGATAGGCTCAGTAGCTGCTGATTGGTTGGTGCACAAAGATGCCTCGTGTGATTGGCTCACCCATGTGCATTGCAATTTTTTCAACAAAGGATATCTAAAGAATGAAGCAAAATAGACAATAGAAGTAAATTGGAATGTTGTTTAAAATTGCATTCTCTAATTGAATCATGAAAGAAAATGTTGGGGTTTAGTGTCCCTTTAAGGGGCAGCTTATCTGCTTAGTTGCCAATCACCAGATGTGTTCACCCACAATTTATACATTATCATTAGGTTCCTTAGTAAAGTCAATATCATTTGTATGCTGATGATACCTCTCTGCGCCAGAACTATCCCCTTCCTTGCTAACTCGTGTCACTAAATGTCTTTCTAATATTTAATTCTGGATATCTTGCCTTTTCCACCTAAAAACATCTCCAAAACGCACCACTTCCTCACAAAACACGCAACAAAGATTTTCATCTACTCTTTCACCATGTCCCGCCTTGACTATTGCAACTCCATCCTCTCTGGTCTTCCTAGCTGCCGTCTATCTCCTTTACAATTTATAATAAATGCCTCTGCCAGGCTGATCTTACACGTTGCTCTTCTTCTGCTGCACCTCTCTGCCAGTGGATTCATCGGCTTGCTCTAACTCCTGAATAAAACACCAAATCCTGACTATAACATTCAAGGCCCTCAATAACACTGCTCAGACCACATTTCCAACCTCTCTTGTTTCCTCCTCACATCCCTGTTTACAGGACTTCTCCAGATTGGCCCCTCTCTGCCTCGCTCCACAGGACCCTCCCCTAGTTTTCAAAGCTTCAAGCACTCTTCAAAGACTCTTCTGTTCAGGGATGCATACAATATATAACATTTTCTTACCGCAGTTCTTCTTTTTTCACCTCTGAACCCCCTTAGGATGCAAGCCTAGGAGTGCAGATGCATTATAGATCACCTTCAAGCTGATTTACAGCAGTGCAACTCTACCTATTTGTTCCCTATAAATACTTCCTTACCTATGTTTATAGCGCTGCGGAATCTGTTGGCGCTCTACAAATAACTGATAACAATTAGGTACAGGTAAGCATTAGTTTAATAAGATAATGCATTATAGCATTTTCCACCTTTGTGTCCCTTTTAGTTTATATGTTTTCAGAACTTTATAAAATAACCTTGGTAAATATAAATCTTTTAAACCACATCCTATTAGTACAGTCTATTGTCTGCTGGTAACACCTAGACTTATACGATTAAGTGTGGCATGCGTGATTTTCCCTACAAGCGTCTGCAAATAATCTGATATAATAAACTCTGAAATTGCCTTACTGGGTTGATCCATCAGAAAAAATACAACAGAGTTTATATTTCACAGTGGATTTTTTTTTGTATCATTAATCTGTGTTTTACTTTATAAGATTAGACGTTCTCAATTACTCTAATAAACAAATACTCATTTTATTTAAAACCTTAGCTGCCAGATTGGTCTGTCCTCAAACCTTAGAGGTACAGTGAATCAGATAGCGCATTCAGTTTTAAACACATTTCCAATATATGTCTATTATGGGATTTGATTCCTTTCTATTTTTATCCTTTGTTGAAAAGCATACCTAGGCAGGCTAAGGGTCAACAATGCACTATTAGGAACTAGCTGCAGATTGGCAGCTGTACATATGTTCAGCTAGCTCCCAGTAGTGCATTGCTGCTCCTTCAACAAAGGATACCAAGAGAATGAAGATAATAAACGTAAAATGTAAAGTTGTATATTCTATTTGAACCATGAAATAAACTTTTGGGTTTCACGTTCCTTTAAAGGGACCAAAAAGTCAACTCTAAATGTTCAACTCTAAGGGGCCGAATCATCTAGCTCCGAATGGACCACTGCTCTGAGGCTGCGGACATAAATCTGCCCGATCCTATACGATTGGGCTGATTGATACCCCCTGCTAGCGGCCGATTGGGCGCGAATCTGCAGGGGGTGGCTTTGCACAAGCAGTTCACAAGGACTGCTTGTGCAATGATAAATGCAGACAGCATAAATGCAGACCCATTCCCCAGTTTTGCACAACCAACACTGTTATATTAATGTATGCCTCTGCAGACTGCCCCCTGATGGCTATTTATTTATTATCTATTGACTTGTATTTTAGCCAATTACTGCAGTGTCAGCCACAACTCCACAGGCGTAAGCACAATGTTATCTATATGGTACACGTGAATTAGCAGTCTCTTGTTGTGAAAAGCAAATAAAAATCATGTGATAAGAGGCTGTCTGTAGTGGCTTATAAACAGGCAGAAATTTAGAGGTTTAAATGTTATAAAGTATATTAATATAATAATTTTGGTTGTGCAAAGCTGGTGAATGGATAGTAAAGGAGTTATTTATCTTTTTAAACAATAACAATTTTGGTGTTGACTGTCCCTTTAACAGCTTATTGGAGGCCTGGCGTGTACAGAGACTCTATCTGACCCAGGGATTGAAAGAAGCAGTAACTACATTTAATAATATCCAATGTGTCTCTGTAAAGAAGGAAGCTAATCATCATTCTAATGTGTCTCTGTAAAGAAGGAGGCTGTTATGATAATCATAAACTGTTTGAGTTCGCATTCAGTTTGAGTTCGCATTCTATTGGCTGTTCCGATCAGCCAATAGAATGCGAGCTCAATCTGATTGGCGGTGTAGGGGGGGCAGGATAGGGGTTAATAAATTTATTATAGGTCGCGGCAGTATAGGGGGGGCAGGATAGGGTTTAATAAATTTATTATAGGTGGCGACGGTGTAGGGGGGGCAGATTAGGGGTTAATAAGTTTAATATAGGTGGTGGCGGGGTCCGGGAGCAGCGGTTTAGGGGTTAAACAATTTATTTAGTTGCGGCGGGGTCCAGGATCGGCAGGATAGGGGTTAATAAATTTATTATAGGTGGCGGTGGTATAGGGGGGGCAGGATAGGGGTTACTAGGTATAATGTAGGTGGCGGTGGGCTCCGGGAGCGGCCGTTTAGGGGTTAATACATTTATTATAGTTGTGGCGGGGTCTAGGAGCGGCAGTTTAGGGGTTAATAACTTTATTTAGTTGCGGGGGGCTCCGGGGGCGCCGGTATAGGGGTAGAACAGTGTAGTTTAGTGTGGGTGCTTAGTGACAGGCTAGCAATAAAGCTGGGAAAAAGCCGAAGAGCAGCGAGATCGGATGAGTGATAACTATCACAGTCCGCTGCTCATCGCACCATACTTGGTGCGCGGCTTTTTGACAGCTTTATTGATAACTTTGGTGAGATTATTCAGGTCCGCGGCGGCTATGGTAGGCGAGCGTATTGGGGCCGGTGAAGGCAGATAAGTAGACAACTTAGAGGCCATAATAACATAGTCCTGACTATCACATTTTTTTCTGTAATGGAACTTTCATGATTCAAACACAACATACAATTTTAAACAACTTTTCAACTTCCTTCATTTTAGCTAATTTGCTTTGTTCTCTTGGTATTCTTTGTTGTAGAGTATACCTAGGTAGGCTTAGAAGCAACAATTCATTACTAGGAACTAGCTGCTGATTGGTGGCTGTACTCTCTTGTCATTGGCTTACCAGATGTGTTCAGCTAGCTCCCTGTAGTACACTGCTTCAACCTACTCTTCAGCAAAGGATACCAAGAGAATAAAGCAAAGATAACAGAAGTAAACTGGAAAGTTGTTTAAAATTACATGCTCTGGTCTCCATTTAATAAGGGCCAGACGGACACAGACAGATATCTCTGCTCCTGTCTGCCCGGCATAGTGGCAAGCAGTGGCTGTCCATTCCCCCAGATGGAGAAGTCTGGGGGATTGACAAATGCCATCATAGAGTTAGAGTACCAGGTTAAGAAGCAGCGGTCTGAAAACCTCAGCATCTTAACTATCGGTTGCCCTGCAACTGAATGTGCTCAAAAGCCGCATTCGCAGCTTCTTAAATGGAGCCCTTTGTCTCAATCACGAACGTTATTTTAACTTTTTATCCCTTAAATCTAATCAATAACAAACATGCAGCTGTGAACTGTAACATGAAATGAAAGTAGATTTACCTGTACAACAGTGATCCAGATCTGTTCAACAGTTGTATCATAGCGAAGCCTGATATTAAGCCGACCAAATTCTCTCTCATCTCCTGATAAAGTAATAGTATCTAAAATAAAGAATAACATTTATATTCCACTTTAGTTCAATTACTATATTTTAATATTAATACCTGAATTGGCCACTGTGATGAAAGAGAACAAGATATGCGACACAGGTTAGAAAGTGTAGAAAAAAAAGACACTTTCCACACACAAATAATCTCATTTTGCTAATTCAGTGTGTATATAATGCATAAAGAAAATGTATTTATAATGTTTAACATGTAACTTTCGCTTGCCAAAATATGAAGATGAAAAACAGTATGCTTTTAAAAAAACAAGCTTATCATATATGTTGTAATATGTGGCCTGATGGCACTCCAAGCTATGTTTATTTTATTAAGATAGAAAAGAATAGTACTGGCACTAGGACCTGGTAACTAAGGAAAAAGGGCTGAATCTAAAATCTAGTCCGGTGCTAGCCCTAATATAACTGATACAAAAATAATAGTGAATATTTAAGTTAAAATAATATACCTTTAATGATATGCGTTAAAAATGAGGACAAATCCTCTACAAAACCTACCAACCATAAATAGCTAAAAAACACTGTGTAAACACCCCCCCCCCCCCCGTTTCCTGGCCGATAACTGCATGAGTCGGCTTAAAAAAAAAAGAAAAACACAAAGATAGCTAAAATAACACAAATGCGTTTCGGCCTGTATGCTGGCCTTTTTCAATGTTTAGAAGTGACAAGTCGAAGCCATAATACCGCCTTCCTTAAATGAGCCCTGTTGTACACGTATCATCCAATGATCGCTCACTAATAGAGAACGCCCACCACTGAGCCAGTCAGCACTATCAGGTAATTCAATTGTGGGCGTATAACATCCCTTTAGACCATTATAGGTCGTCCGGTAAATTACCTCACATAGTGGGCGGCATTTGTTGGGGGCTTGAAAAAGTTAAACCTGGCATCAGAGGGGAGGGATGTGAACAAATACTTCTTCAAAAAGAAATCAATTGGCGTGGGCGTTCTCTATTAGAGAGCGATCATTGGATGATACGTGTACAACAGGGCTCATTTAAGGAAGGCGGTATTACGGCTTCAGCTTGTTACTTCTAAACATTGAAAAAGGCCAGCATACAGGCCGAAACGCGTTTGTGTTATTTTAGCTATCTTTGTGTTTTTCACCCCTGGTACTAGGGATGGGCGAATGTTTCGCAACATTCGAAAAATGAAACAAATTTTAACACATTCGTTCTAATCCAATTTCGAATGTTTACATAACATTCTAACATTCGATTTTCGAATGTTCAGTTTCTAATTTTACGATTACATTCGAAAATATTAGTTTCGAAAAATTCGAATTTATGTTTGTAATAGTATTTCTAATGCTTTTTTAAAATGTAATATTCGAATTATGCAATATTCAAATATTACATTTAAAGAAAGCATTAGAAATACTATTACAAACATAAATTATAATTTTTCAAAACTAATATTTTCGAATGTAATCGTAAAATTCGAAACCAAACATTTGAAAATCGAATGTTAGAAATTCGAATTTATATGTTTGTAATACTATTTCTAATGCTTTCTTTAAATGTAATATTCAAATTTGCAATATTCTATATAGAAACATTCAAAATGATATATTTGTATCTATTATGTATCAATTTACTATATTCCCGCCCTACCACATGAACTATTGAACTTCTGACTAGTATTTGTTAAATAGAATGTTAAATTCGAAATTTCGAATGTGGACATTCGATATAATGATAAACATTCGAATTCGAAAGTGAAATTCGAAAACTGTAAATAGCATTCGATTATAGAATTTTTAAGAATATTCGTTCTTATCAACATTCGGATTTTTAATTCGAATTTCGGTAATAATATTCGTTCTAACATTCAAATTCAGAAATTTACACATTCGCCCATCCCTACTTAGCACCTGAAGCCGACGCATGCAGTTATCGTCCCGGAAACAGGGGGGTGTTTACACAGTGTTTGTTCTCACTATTTTTGGTTGGTTGATTTTTGCATAGAGGATTTGTCCTCATTTTTAATGCATATCATTAAAGTTATATTATTTTAAATTAAATATTCACTATTATCTTATTAGGAAAGAGTGCTAGCTAAGACCCTTAATTTTTCTTCTCCCTATTTTTGTATGTTTATTTTATTGCCACCATTGTGATAGGTGAGTTGGTATGGTATGGTATGATCCAGTTCCAACCTGTAGTAGTCAAATGGTTCAATTGAGAAGTCACATGTTCAAGTAGTCTGGTTGCACGCACAAGATTGTCATGGCCTGACACTAAACTTTAGAATAGGAGCTTCAACTACGCTATATTCACAAAGAAAGACATTTAATCTTGTAAATACGAAGAAACTGCCCCCTTATTTCAGTTCTTTTGACAGACTTGCACTTTAGCCAATCAGTGCTGTCTCATAAGTAACTCCACAGGAGTGAGCAGAAATGTTATCTATATGGCACACATGAACTAGCGCTGTCTAGCTGTGAAAAACTGTCAAAATGCACTGAGAAAAGAGGCAGCCTTCAAGGGCTTAGAAATTAACATATGAGTCTATCTAGGTTTAGCTTTCAATACCAAGAGAAAAAATAAAATTTGATGATCAAAGTAAATTGGAAAGTTGTTTAAAATTGCATGCCCTATCTGAACCATGAAAGTTTAATTTTGTCTAGACTGTCCCTTTAAATTTACACTTTCAATTTCCTTACTCAAGATTTAGTCTCCCTAAATGAATAGTGTAATACATAGTTGAATAACATGAATCTACATGTATTTCAAACAAAAATAGCAAGATTAATAATCATTTAGAAATTGCAAAGAGCTAATCATTTCAGCAGGTGCTGAAAAATCACAATAGTAGGCCAAGAGAGTGACTTCAGAAATGACAGTTTACTGATGTCCCAAAAAGTGCACAGAGTTTTGTTCTTTGCCAGGTCAAGTGAGTTTATGACATTTTAAGAGTAAAACCACATTACTTATGTACTGTATTGTGTAAATTAACTATAATATTGGGCTTAAGCCAGTTACTGATTGTATCAGCTCTATATGGCTATAAAATGTCTCAGTCACTAAAATATATGTAGAATGTAACTGTAAGACTATACACAAAAAACTCCTGTTATTTTTTTTTACTAGTAAAATAGTTTTAAATATGAAGATTTTCCTGCAAGTTAATTGGACCTAAAATTGCAGGAAAAAGTGAAACCAGAAAGATATTGGGATAGATTACAAATGGTGCAGTATTTTTTTCCCAACGAGTGCAAAAACTCTGGTACAGTTAAAGGGACAGTCTAGGCCAAAATAAACTTTCATGATTCAGATAGAGCATGTAATTTTAAACAATTTTCCAATTTACTTTTATCACCAATTTTGCTTTGTTCTCTTGGTATTCTTAGTTGAAAGCTTAACCTAGGAGGTTCATATGCTAATTTCTAAGACCTTGAAGGCCACCTCTTTTCAGAATGCATTTTAACAGTTTTTCACCACTAGAGGATGTTAGTTCACATATTTCATATAGATAACACTGTGCTTGTGCACGTGAAGTTATCTGGGAGCAGGCACTGATTGGCTAAACTGCAAGTCTGTCAAAAGAACTGAAATAAAGGGGCAGTTTGCAGAGGCTTAGATACAAGATAATCACAGAGGTTAAAAGTATATTAATATAACTGTGTTCGTTATGCAAAAGTGGGGAATGGGTAATAAAGAGATTATCTATCTTTTAAAACAATAAAAATTCTGGTGTAGACTGTCCCTTTAAGATTTACAATATCAATATAGCATGCATGTTCACATATTCCCTCATAGAAGTCAATGGAGAAAAAACACCATGACATATTCTCATTAGCGCAAACCGACATGTAATTCTGAATATTTGATATTCCAATGTTCTTTAACATGTTTGTTTGTAATATGCGCAAACATGATCGCATACTGTAATATGCGCATACACAACATGAAAATATTAAAAATATGTATATATATATATATTTTCTGTAAATACATATATACACATATAAAAAAAATTAATAAATATATACACACATATAAATATATATATATATTTATAAGACAAAAACAAGTATTGACGCACATCCAAACACATAAGACCACTTATTTTTACACATTTTTAACATATTTTAAATGCTACAAAAAAATGCCTGCTTAATATTTTTTTAATTTTTAAATAAAGTTGGGAATATGGCCATATTCTGCTCAGCCAGTCACCACTTACAAGGTGTCCCAAAATAGACTGGTCCTAACACTATAAAGTTTAGCCTTACTGGGCTGAATCATTCGATTCTAATATACCAAAATAGAATTCCAACACTGCAATACTATGCCTCAAATCAAGACTGCACAGAATGAGACTCCCTGGCTTTATATTATAACTCAATTACATAGTTTGGAACACACCTAAGTGGTGACTGGCTGAGCAGAATATGGCTATATTGTGTGACTAAGATCTCAAATTTATTACCAAAATTTTCATTTTTAAATATGTTAAAAATGTGTAAAAATAAGTGGTCTTATGTGTTTGGATGTGCGCCAATACCTGTTTTTGTCTTATACTTATTTTGGTCATTTTGGCAGCACTCCCACAATGTGTGTGCTAATATATAAAATGTTTTTGTTAGATGTGCTTAACCAAACCTCCTTGTTGTATTTTTTAAATTTAAGGGAGACTGAGCAAATCCCTTTGATTAACGCACACCACCCTGCTCAGGTGTGTTCCAGACTATGTAATTGAGATATATATATATATATATATATATATATATATATATATATATATATATATATATATATATATATATATATATATATATATATATATATATAAAGCTAGGGAGTCTCATTCTGTGCAGTCTTGATTTGAGGCATAGTACTGCAGTGTTGGAATTCTATTTTGGTATATTAGAATTGAATGATTCAGCCCAGTAAGGCTAAACTTTATAGTGTTAGGACCAGTCTATTTTGGGACACCTTTTAAGTGGTGACTGGCTGAGCAGAATATGGCCATATTCCCAACTTTATTTAAAAAATGTAAAAAATATTAAGCAGCCAATTTTTTGCAGGATTTAAAAATATGTTTAAAATGTGTAAAAATAAGTGGTCTTATGTGCTTGGATGTGCGCCAATACCTGTTTTTGTCTTATACTTATTTTGGTCCTTTTGACAGCACTCCCACAATATGAGTGCCAATATATAAAATGTTTTTGTTAGGTGTGCTTAACCAAACCTCCTTGTTATATATATTCATATACATACATACATATACAAACCCAATTTCCGAAAAAATTGGGACAATATGGAAAATGCAAAAAAAAAAAAAAAGCTTCATTTGAAAATTCAATTCACCCTGAACTATATTGAAAACACATTATTAACACATTATTTGATGTTTTACTTTGTGAATTTAATGTATTTTTGAAAATATACACTCATTTCAAATCTGATGACTGCAACACGTTGAAAAAAGACTTTGAAAAAAAAGAGCCTCTTTAAAATATGCAACATGCAGAGAGACTCTCGATTTGCCTTTTTTATGTTGATAAAGACTGAGGGGTCTATTTATCAAGCTCCGCCAGAAACACAAATTATGAAGCTCCATAACTTGTCCACGTGCTCTGAGGTGGCGGACAGACATCGCCGAAAATCAACCCGATCCAATACGATCGGGTTGATTGACACCCCCTGCTGGCGGCTGATTGGCCGCTAATTTGCAGGGGGGCAGCGTTGCATCAGCAGTTCACAAGAACTGTTGGTGCAAAGTTAAATGCCAACAGCGTATGCTGTCAGCATTTAGCGATGTGCGGCGGACATGGTATAGCGGATCATGTCCGTCCGCACAATGATAAATGGACCCCTGAAGCTTTTCCCTTTGTTAATTGCATTTGATGATTCATTACTGGTTTAGTATAGTAGATTTGTAGTAAATCCTTAACTGTCAGATTAGTAAATTTAGGGTTATCAGTAAGATACAGTGTTTGAAATGCTCTTTTTTAAAGTTTTTCATGCTGGTGGACAAAACAGTATCTATCACTATATTAACCAGCTTGTAAGCTATTCTGATGAAATGCTGCACCTTACCAAGACTCCGGTTACTTCCTTGCGAATCTTTCCTCGATGAATTACTGCTACGAACACTGGAAACCGAATCATATCTCTGCAAAAGAGATTTTCTTTAGTTAAAGTGACATAAAACATAATTGTTTAGTACAAGTTTTTAAACAATGTGCAGGGAGGCAGCTATATCACTGCTTGTTGATTGGATATACTTTTTACAGCTTTCCCCTTAACTGAAACCAGATGAATTTTGAGCAAGACAGATTGAAGACAATATATTCTCATATATACAATATTAACATCTAAATTAGACCTTGTAAAAATGATGAATTCTAATAGATTTCCACACTAGGTGAATAGAGTCTAAACTGCAAAAGGAAGTTTGTAAGGGAACAAAAATAGGGTGGTCTTAGAAAACTGTAAGTTTAAAAAGCAATTATGTAACAACTTTGTAACAAAAATGAGCAAGTTAAATGACATTCTCTGAATATTTCCAGTAGCATTTTTTTGTTTACTTGAAAAGAATAATATATATTAAATATACCATACATTACTTTCCAGTCCTTTCAATGTAAATGAAAATCAAAATTAAATGTCATGTTTAAAATACAAATTTACTCTTCCCAAATTAGTTTTATTATCAAACTGACCTCTTTGTCTTGGTTTTCTATGTTTTTTTTTTTAAAACTTTTATTTATGACCAATAAAGGGTACAAAGTTACAGAATTACACAATGGGTCTACTACCCACCGCGCAGGGTGGGCTAACAAGGCAGAAATAATAGTACAGTAAGATGTGCTTTCGTACATTGGCCTATATGCAACTTTGAGAATTTTCGCTGGATCGACAAGTAGTCCAATGGATATAGGTTTGTACCACAATATTGTTTTTTTAATATTAATAAACCTAACATAAAGTACCAACACACAAATAAACAGGGTAGGGAAAAGGGGGTTGGGGTGAGAGGAGGGAGGGAGTGAGTGTGAGGGGGGAGAAAAGAGGAGGGGAGAGAGGGGGGAAGCTGATAAAAGTTCCATACATTGTTTTTGGAATTGAATTAAAAAAAGGGGGGGGAGGGGGGGAGGGGGGAGGGATAGAGACAAAGAGTAATTACATTGTACAACTATACCGCAATTTACCCCATAACAGACCATGAGATATAAATGTGATTCGCAGATCCCCAACAATACAACATGAACCGGGTAACCGGTCTGAGAGTGTTATGCTATTTCTTAATCCTGGGAAAAGAACCATTGTGACTCAGTTTTTTAAACATCAAACAAAACAAACTAAACAACTATACTGCTAAAGAGCAGCAACAACGGATTCAGTGAGTGCTTCTCATGTTGTCTAATGCAGTGATTTTTAACCTTTTTTTTTGCCGTGGCACACTTTTTTACATTAAAAAATCCTGTGGCACACCACCATCCCAAAATTTAAAAAAAATCACACATTGTAGCCTAATACAGCATATATATATACAGGGAGTGCAGAATTATTAGGCAAGTTGTATTTTTGAGGATTAATTTTATTATTGAACAACAACCATGTTCTCAATGAACCCAAAAAACTCATTAATATCAAAGCTGAATAGTTTTGGAAGTAGTTTTTAGTTTGTTTTTAGTTATAGCTATTTTAGGGGGATATCTGTGTGTGCAGGTGACTATTACTGTGCATAATTATTAGGCAACTTAACAAAAAACAAATATATACCCATTTCAATTATTTATTTTTACCAGTGAAACCAATATAACATCTCAACATTCACAAATATACATTTCTGACATTCAAAAACAAAACAAAAACAAATCAGTGACCAATATAGCCACCTTTCTTTGCAAGGACACTCAAAAGCCTGCCATCCATGGATTCTGTCAGTGTTTTGATCTGTTCACCATCAACATTGCGTGCAGCAGCAACCACAGCCTCCCAGACACTGTTCAGAGAGGTGTACTGTTTTCCCTCCTTGTAAATCTCACATTTGATGATGGACCACAGGTTCTCAATGGGGTTCAGATCAGGTGAACAAGGAGGCCATGTCATTAGATTTTCTTCTTTTATACCCTTTCTTGCCAGCCACGCTGTGGAGTACTTGGACGCGTGTGATGGAGCATTGTCCTGCATAAAAATCATGTTTTTCTTGAAGGATGCAGACTTCTTCCTGTACCACTGCTTGAAGAAGGTGTCTTCCAGAAACTGGCAGTAGGACTGGGAGTTGAGCTTGACTCCATCCTCAACCCGAAAAGGCCCCACAAGCTCATCTTTGATGATACCAGCCCAAACCAGTACTCCACCTCCACCTTGCTGGCGTCTGAGTCGGACTGGAGCTCTCTGCCCTTTACCAATCCAGCCACGGGCCCATCCATCTGGCCCATCAAGACTCACTCTCATTTTATCAGTCCATAAAACCTTAGAAAAATCAGTCTTGAGATATTTCTTGGCCCAGTCTTGACGTTTCAGCTTGTGTGTCTTGTTCAGTGGTGGTCGTCTTTCAGCCTTTCTTACCTTGGCCATGTCTCTGAGTATTGCACACCTTGTGCTTTTGGGCACTCCAGTGATGTTGCAGCTCTGAAATATGGCCAAACTGGTGGCAAGTGGCATCTTGGCAGCTGCACGCTTGACTTTTCTCAGTTCATGGGCAGTTATTTTGCGCCTTGGTTTTTCCACACGCTTCTTGCGACCCTGTTGACTATTTTGAATGAAACGCTTGATTGTTCGATGATCACGCTTCAGAAGCTTTGCAATTTTAAGAGTGCTGCATCCCTCTGCAAGATATCTCACTGTTTTTGACTTTTCTGAGCCTGTCAAGTCCTTCTTTTGACCCATTTTGCCAAAGGAAAGGAAGTTGCCTAATAATTATGCACACCTGATATAGGGTGTTGATGTCATTAGACCACACCCCTTCTCATTACAGAGATGCACATCACCTAATATGCTTAATTGGTAGTAGGCTTTCGAGCCTATACAGCTTGGAGTAAGACAACATGCATAAAGAGGATGATGTGGTCAAAATACTCATTTGCCTAATAATTCTGCACTCCCTGTATACACATACACACAAGCAAACACATACTGTATGTATTGTGCTGTTATGCCATGTCTCCTACAAACTACCCCTGCACTGGGAGTAAAAAACAAGCAAAGTTTAAAAAATATGTCACACTGTTGTCAGTCTGCCGTGGCACACCTGAGGATCTCTCATGGCACACTAGTGTGCCACGGCACACTGGTTGAAAAACACTGGTCTAATGAAGATTTAAAGGGACAGTAAACCTTAAAAATAATGTTATATAATTCTGCACATAGTGCAGAATTATATAACATTATTTAAGTGCTATAGTTCTAAACGGCTTTTTTCTCTTCAAATAAGTAAAAATTACCGCGCTTTTACAGACCCGCTCTCTGCTCTCTGCTGAGCGGGTCTGTAATATTCAGTCAGCGCATCGGGCCAGCTGTATAGTCACAGCCCGGCCCGATCGCGCCATAAGACTAAGTGCAGCTCGCTCCTGTCACAGGAGCGAGCTGCACTTAGTGCTATGGCGCGGTCGGGCCGGGCTGTGACTATACAGCTGGCCCGATGCGCCCGATCCAAGAAGCTATGCCCCCCTCAGCAAGTATATAGTATATGGAGTTATTACAATCTTAAATTTTAGTTGCTCGGTTCTATGAAATAGAGAGTTAAATGTAGGGTTTGTTTCTGCGTTAGAGCCTTAGATCTCTTAAGGACAGTGAGTTCATATAATGTAAGAGGAAAGCCCATCAAATGTGCTCTATAAGACCCCCTTCAACACTCTTGTGAGAGGTGTAAGTATGACTAAGGTTCTCTGTGACTCAAAACAGCCACCAAGCTGCGGTAACCACAGAATGAGAGAAGGAGCCACCGGGCAGTTTTTGGGTCTGTGAAGTAGTGCTGAAGCAGAGGAGGACAAAATAACTGCGTAATTACCCATTAATCAACAGCCAACAGGGCTAGGGAACTGAAACAAATTTTTATGCATTTCATATTAAGTGGTTTTCAGCATGTGTTATAGGACAGTTATGGACTGAATTTTATGGCAGTATGTATGATTCAGTCAAAGCATGATACAATAGCCACGGTTTAAGTATACATTTAAGAGTGACACAGGATCATGAAATATACAAAGTAGTAATAAACAATAGTAGAGTCCCATGGTGGGTTAATAACAGATGTGATCAGGCCTAGATAGGAACTACTATCACCATGATGGCAAGAACATATAACCGCAGCTAAATCTCAGGAGCAAGAAATGAACTATCACATCAACAGGCAGTATAGGGTAAATTTAACGTTATGGCAGTCTTTACAATATCCCAGCATATAATGTAGTATGGTAGGCGTTATATTATTTATCAGGCCAAACGCAGATATTGTCCAGGTGGTAGCTCAAGCCAGAAAAACTAGCTGGAGTGTGATTTTCTCATTTTTAGCCTACCCCCTCCTCTCTGGCCCAAATTTTGGTTCCATAGAACAGGTCCAGTAACCATATTAAAAAGCAAAATATGTGTTTCCTTAGCAGAGTACTAGAAAGAGTTTTTTGGAAAGGATTATAACAGGAATTGACCAATGCCACATCGTAACCTCGATATGTACATACTCAGGGGCTAAAGCGCAGCTAAGGGAGAACTGGTTAAAATACATGGAGCGTCGCAAAAAAGAAACTCCTAAGGCTAAATAATCCAAGTGAGGTTCCGCTGTACTCCACCATCCTCCAGGGAAATCCTCAATCAGCCGGCGATCCACTCTCAAGCTAACCAATGCCGCTTCTAGTTGGAGTAGGAGCCGGTTGATAATGCAGCTGTAGTACTTGCAGGATGGGTGAAGCTGTGTCAGACTCCTTTGGACCCCCACCACTTAGCCAAGCACGCCACCCCAGAAGCATGGAGCAAGATTGGGTAGCCTGATATCTCAGAGGGGAGCAACTCTGTCTCGGGCGTTTCGGAAGACAATTATTGTGATCCCTGGTCAGCACACCTCCACAATTAACCGCAGCTTTGCATGAATGTGCTAGCTGTTTCTTGTGAGTCAGGAGCTGCAAATGAACCTGTTGTCTCAGAGAGCTCCGTGGTATCCTCCACTCCCCGCTTCACTTCTTGTCTAGGGATTATCAGTGTCGCAGACAAATTAGCCTCCTCATGGTGCGGCGTCTCCGGCCAAAGATGGCGCTCAGCAGATAGAAATGGGGACATGTGAGCTTGCGTCTCTGCTAGCAGTCGTTGCATGGTTGTGTCCAATTTAGTGATCGCTGGAAGCAGCAGGGCTTTCAAGGCAGATAACATGTCTTGCATTTGGCAATATTCAGTTAGGATAGCCATAGTATTAGAACGTCCGTGCAGTAGGTCTCTATCCACTTCGGAGTACCTCGAACGGGTTTTACTTTAAATGTGACTTCCGTGGGAGAGAGGATGGTAGCTTCTCTATCTGCCTTAATTCTCGGACACGTTGCTGTCAAGAGATATGCAGATGGCAATAGGTTCAGGCTGTTTAAAGGTCTTTCTTTCTCCAGGTTTCTCTGAGCTTCATCTGAGCAGCCATCTTGGAATGCCACCCACCGGAAGTTGGTTTTCTATGTTTAAACTTACCTCCTTTCCATGAGAGAATAATGAGGTAGGCTCAGGAGCATGCACACTATACGTGTATCTTTGTAACAAACATTGCTTCAAACAATGCTACCAAACAGTGATCAAAATAACAGATAATAGAAGTAAATTGGTAAGTTTTTATTTTAATTGTGTGGTCTGTTTGAAGCTTCATTTTGACTTACATGTTCCTTTAAAAAAAGTATCTAATAAGATTATAATTATTATTTTTACATCAGGAGCGTATTATGGCCTAGGCCAACAAGGCCGGTGCCTAGGGCAGCAGATTTGGGAGGGGCAGCACATTTGTACTATCCTCTCTCTAAAAGCCAGCACACAGTACATTGAGTGATAAAGTGCAGGCTTTTACAGAGAAGACAAGGCATGTGCGCTGATTAAGGTTGCTCTTTACAAGCAGTGCTCATTTAAACTGTTGCTTCATTTAGAGCTGCTGGCATTTTTGCAGTGGAAGCGTTCTTGGTGAGAGACTTGCCCAGGGATATGCTTACAAGGTGAGGCTGGAGAAGAAGACCTTGTGCCGATATGCTGCCTCCCCTTGTCAGCTGTGGTGGGTCTGCGAGTGCAGTGCTTATTGCAGGTCTTTGCACTGCTTAGATCAGCTTGTGGTGTCTAATCATAAACTCTCAGTGTTAATGTATGTTAGCTACTAATAGCTTTCTCTGCATTCATGAACCCACTAAGTAAATAGTAAACGGACACTTAAAACGTTTCATTACTTGAATGATGGTAATTACTGTATGTTGTTGCATGTAAAGGGCAGTGATTGTTTTCAAAGTGCATTCTTCTTTCTCTCCCTTCTTTCCCTTTCTCCCTCCCTTCCTCAACTCACTCCCTCCCTCAACTCCCTCCTTTATTTCTTTCCCTCCCTTCCTTTCTCCCTCCCTTCTTTCTCTCAACTCCCTCCCTTGCTCCCTTCTATCACTTTCTTTCCCTCCCTTCTCCCCCCCCCCCCCCATTTTCTCCTCTCCCTACCCACTTTTCTCTTCTCCCTCCCTTCCATCTTTCCTTTCCCTCCCTTTCTCCCATCCCCTTCTTTTCTCTCCCTTCTCTAAGGGAGAAAATGGTATGAGATGCTTGCAATTCAACCCACCTGTATGCAAGTGTTTTGCTAGCCATTTTCTTTTGAATTGTTATGAAAAAAAACAAGAAAAAAAACCCAAACATTTTACACACAGACCCAAAAAAATATTAAGGGGAAAAAAGGTCTAATTTTTTTTTTTTTTTTTTTTTTGGGGGGGGGGGGCAGCAGAATTTTGAGTGCCTAGGGCAGCACAAAACCCAAATACGCCCATGTTTTACATTAAAGGGACATAAAAACATTTTCTTTCATATTTAGATAGCACATACAATTTTAATCAATATTCAATTTTACATCTGTTATCTAATTTGCTTCTTTTTTTTGGTATCCTTTGGAAACCTTGGTAAGTTTAGGAGTAGCACTACACTACCGGGTGCTAGCTGCTAATTGGTGGCTGCACATATATTTCTCTAGTCATTGGCACATCTAATGTGTTCAGCTAGGTGCTAGTAGTGCATTGCTGCTCCTTCAACAAAAGATACCAAAAGAATGAAGTAAATTCGATAATACAGGTGAATCGCAAAGTAGTTTAACATTGTATACTCTGAATCATGAAAGAAAAAAATTCGGTTGCATGTCCTTTTAAACATAAGATATCTAGAGGGTCATGTGACCCCCAAAAAATAAACTGCTCCTTTTATTGTGAGGTCACATCTATGTACTTATATTGGGCAGAGATACTGGTGCAGTCTCCCAGACCAATTCATTTTATTTTTCTGAACACAGTAGTGAAAAGTGAATGAAATATTCACAATTTTTTTCTATATTCATAGCACTGGCAGCAGTGTTAGTAACAATGGCTGTATACTTCTTACTAGATATATTTATCATGACTCATGCATGCTTAACGCCTACCTCAGTATGCTCTCATGAAAAGGATATATGTTTCAACAAAGGACAACAAGAGAAAGTTGTAAATTTGATAAAGCTTAAGTTTGAATTCCATGTCCCTTTAAAGATATCAGTTCTGTTAAAAGTAGCAAAACCCAGTACACATAATAAAGATTATTTGTACCTAATATTCTGCTCGGCCATGAAAGGGTTATATGTTCTTTATAGATTAGATCATATAACATTGACTTTCTTAAATAAACCTATTAACTCTCCCTCTTGAAACTTCCAGTGTTTGCATTTTTGCTCTGTTTCAGTTTTTGTTGTGTTCCTAAATTTCTGGCACACAGTGTTTGCTTTAACCCTTTCGTGACAGGGTTAAAGTGCCTACATCGGAACAACTGTTCCGATGTAGACAAATTGAAACTACGCGATCGTGCATACGATCGCGAGATTTCAATTATTGGATCGCATCTGGGGGGCGTCCCTACAATCCTAGGAACGCCCTCCAGACCGTGATTAAATCCCTGAAGCACAGAAGGCTTCAGGACAGCCGTTAGTTATGACGTTCCATTCCGTCATAACGGCTTTAAAGCCCAGTCTAATTATGACGGAATGGAACGGCATAACGGCTTTAAAAGGTTAAAAAACAGTAATAATACAAAGCAACATGATCAAGTGATTATATTCAACAACCGACTATACACAAGTGTAGTGTTTTATATTTACCTACACATCTGTGTCATGAATATGGAAAAAGAATTTATGTTTGATCATGGCTGGGCTTTGCATGGGGTAAATTTTTTAGTATGTTTATGTGTATTGGAGGAGGAGAAGTGAGTGCAGCCTTTTCAAACAAGCAGCCACGGTGGAATTTTTTTTCACTTGCAAGGTCAATTAACGAATGCCTGCAACTAAACTATGTGTGTGATATATATATATGTGTGTGTGTATGTATATGCACGTGTATTTTTTATATATCTATATATATATATATGTGTGTGTGTGTGCACGTGTATTTTATATATATGTGTGTGTGTGTGTATTATATATATATATATATATATGTGTGTGTGTGTGTATTTTATAAATTTATATTATGTGTGTGTCAGTGCACTTGTATTTTATATATATATATATATATATATATATATATATATATATATATATATATATATATATGTGTGTGTGTGTATATATTTTATAAATTTATATTATGTGTGTGTGAGTGCACTTGTATTTTATATATATATATATATATATATATATATATATAAGTGTGTATATTATATATATGTATATGTGTGTGTATTATATATATATATATATATATATATGTATATGTGTGTGTATTATATATATATATGTATATGTGTGTGTATTACATATATATATATGGTGATATGCAAAAGAGAAAAAACACTGGATTAAATACTTACTAGCACTAAGTAATTACTAGTATTTACTATTAAAAAGGGGTTAAAATGGGGGGGGCGGAGCTAACCGCCAAAGGGACTGGTCGCACATTACAGTAGCTCCCGGCTTCAACAAAGATTCTGAGGTTTTTATTTGACCTGATATTCTATAATAAAAGGAGAGAAGTGCTTTAAACCTTTATCTAAAGGTTTGCTTTAAAGATTCGAGGAAGACCGGGAGTGTTCTCAACGCCCACTGTCAGGGCAACTTAGTGTGGCCTAGCTGCGAAGTGGTGCGGACATGGAGGATCCCCACGTGGCTATCCTGGCCCTCTTTCAGGAATACGATCGCAAGTTGCTGAGTAGACTAGACCAGCTTATCTCGATCGTTAGCCGCCAAACTACAGATGAAGGCAACACTGGGTGCTTTGAGGGAGAGGCTGCGGCACCTGACATGCCCAAGTTTGTTACCCAGGGGAGCTCTACTCGACACCCCTTATCAGAGATTGGCTGCCCTTCGGAGAGTGTTTTAGCCCAAGAGAGTAGCGGATCCTTACAATATGCATCTAATTTGGGAGCTGCGGCCGACCCTCGGATGCCAAGTGTGACCCACGGATGCCTGAAGGAGAGATCAGTTGTGGAGATCGTCGCGAACGGGGTTCCTGAGAGATCTGGAAATGTCACAGTGATTATGCTAAATCAGGAGATTATACCTCCGGAGGCAAATTACCTTACCAGGGGGGCTCTTTCTTACCATCGCCCAGATTTGAAGTATAGCTGCTCTGCTAGCTCAGACGACTGTGGGAATCTCTCTGGTCCACTTTTGCATCTCTGGGTCCCCTACAAGCTAGCTGGATTTATTAGCCACTACAATGCCCTAAACACACCCAGAATAAAATTGATGGTGGGGCCGCTAACGGAGGAACGGCAGATTTGGGAGACTCGCCTCTGGTATGGGGGCTTCACCCGCATGCAGACAGGGTAAAAGGACTATATGAACAGCACTCTTGGGTGTCAGGGCAGCGCTACTGAGTGTGTTAGAGACTATAAGGTTATGTTTTTTCTGCTCTATAGAATCCTCTCTACTACAGCTAAATAACTACTGTATGCATGAAGACTAAGTGTCGGATACTTTGTTGAGGGCTGTCGCATGCTCCTATCTGTCTACCATTGTATTATATTGTTATTTCTACAGTTTATATTACAGCTGCTCAATTCATGTCTGGTGCTCCATAGTACATAGGTTGATCGGTTACTGTGTATTATGGCCCCAATTCTGCATAGATTAGCAAATTTGTCCAGTACTATTGCTATTTATTATTGAGTTTTTTCGGATCTCACATCATTCCCTTAGAGAGTGGAGATGTACTATCTCTTCAAGGCTTTAATCTGCTCCCTAGATAGAGAGATGACGATGGGGGTCATTTATTGCAATCAAATTATTTTGCACCAAAGCATGGGAAGCCAGTCTTTTTATTCTTCTTTTTTTTTTTGGGTGACCGGGCTGTCTGTGGCCTGAGTTTCCCTTCTCAGATTGTGTGACTGACCCCTCTTGCTATATATGATTTGGGTAAGACTAGTGGAGATTTAATGGTAATCGTGCAAATGTTTAGCTACCTAAAAATATGCATTACCTTTATTCTTGATATTTGCTGTTGCTAAGAGACATAATAATTGCCGTGTTAATGTTGATTATTCCTGAAGTAACATGTAGTATGTAATTGTTTCTTAATGCGAGTATCATGTATGTTACAAAGCTTTGTCGAAATATCCAAGTATTTTGAGAATGCTAGTCAGGCAATATCTTTTCAATGCTCCAATAGTCCTATTGATTTGAGGAATATGTGTGCCTTAATGCAATGATTTTGTCACTTACCTAGATGTGTATTTGTTGCTAATCATTTTGTGCACTAACTCACTCTTCTAAGGAAAAAGTTTCCCCTCTTGTTCCCTCTGAGCCTTTATATAATTCATAACCGCTTTATCCCACCCACTCAAACGTTTTTTAGAGGCTGTATATATCCACATTTTTAATCCCAGTGCGGTAATGACTCAGTAATTTCTTTCCTACATTGCCCCCCCATTCCTGTTTGGCAGAGTTACGTAGTCTCTGCCCTGTCCAAGGAGTCTTAGTTGCTCCTTGGGCCCTAATAAGAATAATATCGTTGTGTTTACATATATACTCTTTCCTACATATAGCTTGTTAGTTGTCGTAATTTTATTTAATTTAACCTCTAACCTGAAGATGAGTTAACATAAGATTGTTTACTGGTCTTCTATATGTGACCTAGACTGAAACTGTTCTTTCTTGAGCCCACATCTGACCAACTTGTATTCTTATATAGCTTATATTCCATACATGTCATTGTGTTATATTATGTAATGTCTAATACTTTTCGAAGATGCTTAAGCGAGTTCAGTTTGAGTCTGCAGTTTTCTTAACTCTCTATATGGTATTAATGT